>NW_020230094.1:40000-192500 GCF_003227715.2 Harpegnathos saltator
TCGCTTCTTTTCTCTCGCGATTTCGCGCGGATTCGGCCCGACGTTCGGCTCGATCTCACGGCAGCGATCTCTTCCTCTACTTCGCTGCCCGTTTTCCCTTCTGCTTCTCGGTCTCTCCTCGCTTTCTCCGGAGTAAACTTTTCGCTCTCGCACGCGCACGTTCCACCGCGAAAGACCGTGGACGAGTAAAGCCGCCTCTATGTACTAAATAAGAGCGTGTAAGCCAGGACACGCCTCTGCAAAGCATGGCGCAGACTCGGATTCCGTGGACGCGAGCCGAGGCCCAGCAGGGTTTTACTTCGACGGCAACTCAATACGCGCAAGTCATGCTGGGCGAAGCGTTAATTCATGAGAAAATATGTCATCGCGGTGCGTGAAATCGCGAGAGGACGACTTTTCAGCGGCCAGACGAGACCACGGCCAAGATCGGGGAGGTTCCTTTACTCGGTTGGTCCCCCCACCTCGGAGGAAGAAGGACCAATGTACGTTGCCTCGCGGCAATCTGCGAATTTGCGCTTTGAGAATCTAAAGATCGAGTACTTTTTAGATTACCGCTCGGTACGATTGATACACACAACGCTTTGCGCGTTCGCAAAGGTCTCTTTGAGAACCAGCGGGACGTACATTGATCTTCATTCCCGAGATGGGAGAAGATTCTCGAGCGTATGTAAACGACCGGGGAACACAATTGGCCTGGAAACCCACTGTGTACAGACTAATTGACTCGCCTAGCGAGCTCGACAATGAAGCGACTGCACTTGGTCGATTTGAGGAGAGGCACTTGCGCGATTTTTCAGGAGTAGGTTTCAATGGAATCACGCGACACTGTCTCGCTACGCTACACAGGGACTCAATGTATAGAGAAAAAAAGTAATCTTTATTACACGTTAAAGGATTGGCCTTGTTGTTGTACACAATTCACGCTGCGGTGATCAAATAAACAATCGGCATTGTCTATGGCCCGCGCGCATACGCCCCCCCTAATCATAATGTACAATTAAAAAATCTTCGGTTCAGCCTCAATAAATATATGAAGTAGGAAGCGACGTATTTGGAGATGTACACATATCACAGATGAGTATTAATTACATCAGTCAAGAAATAGAACTCGATGACGATAATATAAAATATATTCATTAGAAAATCATGCACCAGCGCGCGCTTTCTTCCTCAGGCGACAACGGCTAACGGCAAAGGCGCTCCCCGGGTAATATGATTATCTCGGCTCAACAGCTATGCGATACGCGTGGAAGTCCGCGATTCTAACGATAAAATTGGTGTGTCGTTTGATCGATGTCATTAAGGCACTCTCTCTCTCTCTCTCTTTCTCCTTCTCCTAGTCTCTCACTTGCGTGTCATCATCGCCACGGCTTGCGAACGGTCCCCGTGCTGGTGCTCCTCCTGATGCTCTGGTCTGCAACTGAGACGTACAACTGAGCACTCTAGAAGGTGAGAGGTGATAAATCGACTGCGCGTTGCACGTGACAACTCACTCAAGGTATTCGGCGACACCAGTCTCTCTCTTATATCCGACGTCCAAGTTTGGCATCTGGACCGAATGATATTCTTAGTGGCTACCAACGGTCGCTGATACTTGGTCATCCTGGTAAAAATCGACAATTTTAATCCCGACAAGCGACGACGGCATAGGAAACAATTGAGTACGACGACGGCAATAATGAGATAGGAAATTACGATATTACGTGGATTCAAATTCCTTCAGGTTCTTCCTGGCCAGAGTTTTTTGGGTGGCGAACGAGTACGAGCGAGCCGAAGCCGGGCGATCCGCTCGAGATTGTCTGATCTCGCGATCCTGCGCTATTACCTTCATCCTCTTTGCAGGAGACTGGGCAAACAGCTCTACCAAGTTCAAGGATGCTGCGTCGCACTGATGCAGAGGCAAGTTTACAGAGTCATACACAGATGGATACATAGTGAGATTAATGCGAGGCTACAATTCGCGTTAATCGCATTCGACTCACACATTTGGCCGGGCAAGAAAAAGCAACCGCGAGGCAGCAATTACCTGTAACTGCAGACGATGGAGAAAGTTTACTTCCGCCAGATTCAAAGGCGCGTCGACGTGCAACTTGAGCATACAGTGCAACGCCTCTTTGTAGATCTTTTTCAACGTGATAACGCGCTCGGTGCGCATCAATCTGCGCGTCAAGTAGCCTCTTGCGTACGCATTGATGATATTTATCGCCCGTACCTACGGTGATCCGCAACATCTTTTTAGCTTTCTCTGTAGTCTCGTCGACCACACAATTGCCCTAGTCATACTCACGTGTTTGTCGTGATACACCGAGGTGTCTAGCACCGGTACGTGCGTGGTGTTGCTGTCCAACGGGAACAGCCGCCGGTTCACGGGTGAATTTTTATAGACGATGCGATCGCGCGACTCGCGAGCGCCGCTGTTATCGTCGTTTTCGTGGTTAATATTATTGTTATTGTTGATATGAACACTATCGTCATACGCGGGATCGCGTGGATCTATTTGCCGCGTAAACTTCAAGTTGGGGGCCGCGAGAGACGTATCCGTGATGTAGAACGGCGACCTGCGGTGTTTAGGCGTATATACGTTCTTCGGTGAAATGTAATTCAGAGGACATACGATGACGTTCGCGTGGGACTCGGACGATGACGACTTGCTGTTGCTGCAGTGAACATCTGCATGTGAACCTCTCGGGGAGCTCACGCTCGACCGCTGCCTCATCTCGCAAGCGGCATTTGGCGTGACATTCGAGGCTTCCGACGCTTGACACGGTAACGCGGCAGAGCACTTCTGTATCTCTGCCAGCAGGAGCATCTGCTGCTTCTGAAATTCCGCCTGCAGTAATGATTGCTCTTTCCGCTGACGATTTATCAACTCCATCATCTGCTTCTTATGCATTTCCTCGATTTCTTTGTAAACCGTCAGCAGCTTGTCAGACGCGATGGACGACTTCGCCTTGACGAGCGCATCTCGATGCTCCTTGGTGTCCTTGCTTTTGTCGTAATGTCTCATTTTATCTGGCGATCGCGTCTCGGGGCTGTTGCCAATTGTCGCAGCCTCTTGCAACTTATTCACTAAATTCAATACGCAAACACTGTCGTCTCTCATTGATTTCTCCGACGTGCCTGTGCCCTTTGAATCGACACTAGGAGTACGATTATGTTGATTCTGTATGACATCAGATCTGCCTGTGTGTTCCTCACCGACTGCCCCCTCCGTACGATCGGCAGATTGGTTCGTTTGATATGAATCTGTGGAAGCGACTGGCTCTGCACGCTGAAGATTCGATTCGTGCCTAGTCTCCAGCTTTTCGGGCATCTCAATGGTCTCTGTTGGAAACTGCTTCTTCTCCCACTCCACCTTGGACTGCGTGATATTCCACTGTTTCCGCTGTGATTGATTAACACTAGTGGGTGTAGGAACATAGTTTTTATCAGTCAATTCTGAATGCATATGGGCAAGTAACATAGGACTGGGTGTATCTAATACATAAGAACCTTGACGTGACAGCTTGGGTAGATGCTCATTTTCTTTGGCAACCATCACGAGAGGCTCAATGTTGTCTTTCTCACACTTGGGATTGCTTAAAGTTATCGGAACTATATCCAGTGTCTTGGGTACTTCAGGTTTCCAGCTTTCCGACGACGAATTGTCTTCATTTGATGATGAAACTTCCACCATTGTATTTGTGCATTCTGTCTGATCAGTCTTTACAGTTGCAGGCTCCGAATCATCAAGAGTATTGTTGGTTGGAGATAAATGAGGTTGCAAAGGTACATCTGACATGGGAGACTGAATCTCAAGCTTGTCTCTTGCTTCATCAGTGACCTGTATCATTGGCGCAGGCTCAACAATAGTAACTTTGGAATATGAATCACTGTTATTGGTATCGCTCGTAGTATTATAATTGGATAAATCGCTATCTGAACTATATTTGGTTAGATTCTTTGATTGATTTGTAGATTCTGCTATGTTGGCTTGTACGCATTTATTTTTAATGGTGCGTTTCACTGATTGTTTGACTTTTAACCTTTCCTCCACTTTAACAGCTAAAGATTTGTAATGTTTCATCTCTTCTTTGATACTGTCTGTCATCTGAAAATGATATAATATCAATATAAAATAATCCTACGACAAATGAAGGTATCATTAATCAACAAATATTTACTAATGGTGGCAGAAGAGGTATCCCGTTTACTTTTATGCAAGACGTGTAAAATTCTCGCTGCATATTTTATGTTGTTGAAATCTAGGACACCCTTGTCACAATGTACCGATTATTCTTTTCAATGGTCAGCTCAATTGTTACAGAATTGATTTAGCACCTTTCGCAAATCGCACTTTCTAACGTTCAAATCTACACGTGAGCTCTTCACCAGTTTATCATTCAAATACCAATAAGCCGTCAAAGCAATCACCAAGGAAACTAAATCTATGAAGGACCAAGTAAAGTAAAAGGACCTTGAAAAAGTCCAAGGCTTAACGAAACAATTAGTACCATCTAACGGTGCCGAGTAGAACCTCATTCGCAAAAAGTTGGAAACTCAACTAAATGCGATTTGCATTTTTTTTCATGCACTTTTGGTGGAGGAAAAAATATAGTGGTGGGCTATCATCTTACGTATCTCGACGAGCATTATCGGATGCAATTCTAAAAGTTTATAAAAAACGCTTGGTTTAATTTTTGCCAAATTTTATGGAGGCCGGTAAATTGTGATTCGAGTCTCGGCTAAAAATCAAATTTTTAGTCGAGACTCAAACCGCCTCCATAAAATTTAGCCGAAACGCGAACCGCAGGTTCCAAATTTAAATTTGGTCCATTTTACGTTTTTATATTAATTCCTCTCTCAAAATGGGTGCAGATAGCACTCTTTCCCAGTGCGGAAAGTCGCCGAAAACACCGTGTTGGCCGCTCTCAGGTTCCTCTCTGGTATAAATTCAGTCGAGACTCAAACCATAATTTACCGGCCTCCATAAAATTTAGCCGAGACTTGAACCGCAATTATTAAATTGAAATTTTTTCGATTTTACATTTTTGTATCAGGAGAATATATAACAAGCAAAGAGGTATTCCATTTAAATTTAGCCGAGGCTTAAACTATAATTTACCAGCCTCCACATAAAATTTGACTTGGAGAACTAAACCAGGTGTTTTTTGTAAACTTCTAAAATCGCACTAGATAATGCTCGTCAAATAACGTAAGATAGCACCACCCTCAAGTTTTGCTCTTGCCCGGAAGTGCCCGAAAATACGGCCACCGTTGTAGAACAGAAATATGATTTTTTTGGGCATTTCCAGCGGAAAATAATTTCGAAGGTGACATGATCTTATGTAATTCTACAAGCACCGTCGAACGCATCTCTAAAAATTTACAAAGGGCGCTTGGTTTTCGGGATGTGGCTACAAAATAGTATGTATATAAAGCAATTATGTTTTATTTTATATTCTTGAAATATAACAGGACTCGGCAGGCTGTCGGGTGATTTCTTTCCATTTACTCGCCAACAGGGGTTAGGTGAACCCTTTCTTTTCATATCGCAGACGGCCGAATCCTTCATCCGTTCAGGTGATAACGGCGGACCTCCCCCGCGCCCGCAAGAGAATGTGATCTCTGACCGCGAAAGTGGAGGTCATTATCCCTTATCGTTACGGTCAATATTATCGACCCTGAGGACGGTGCAAGGCAGCACAACGCGGTCAATTCGGCCGATAGTTCCTATGGAAACGCACGTCCGTCGCGATCGAATCGCGACACTCGTCACGGGCATCTCCTTCAGCGCTTTACGGGCGTATGTCCCGCGCGTCGTGCCAGGTGAACCCGGGGCACGGTCTCGTGACGGCCAACCCGCTCGCCGCAGTCTCGCCAATATTGACACGACGAGCGCTCGCGGGTGCCACGAAAGTCTCTTGCGAACGGAGTACGCAAAGTAGCGGAGGCGAAGGCGCTCGCAATTCTCGTCTTCGTTGCTCGCACTTCCGTCTTCTCCTGCGGAATTCACAAGTATGGCAGTCGCGAGTATATACCGCCGCCTAATATAAAGCCTAACGATGAGAAACTTTGCGTGAGAAAAAGTCGATTGATTGTCGGGGGATGATTCCAAATTAATCGAAAGCTACGCGCGAATGTCGGTGACTCGCGGAAGAACTCGTTGCGCTCTCGTTGCGGTTGAGACAGTCGAGAAGAGAAATCGACTGATTAATTAAATTGTCCAAAGTTACCGAGTAAAGCGAGAACGCTCGTCTCGGACGTTTAATAGTAAAATAAAATCCTCCAATCTACTGGACGGTCAAGTATTTGGTGAAACGCGAGACTTCGACCGGGAACTTTCACGATAAATTAAAAAGTTAAGGTTGAAGAGTGGTACAGAGACGATAACTTTGAGTCGCGCTGTTTTCAGGCGCACAAGCATATCCCGAGGTCGGCAATGATCTTGCGCTAAAGTCGAAGGGAAAAGGAAAGAGTGCCGGTGAAGTATCGTGGCCGGAAATGCGCGGACGATTTCGTAAGGATGTTCGTTCGACGGAGCGTCACTGACGGGGATTTTCGCTGACGGTCGTTGATGCCCGGATAGGTAGGCGGAATGAAGCTGTACGGGTAAGGGGTAGTTAGTTTAGGGTTGCTCTTTCGATCGCTCGTCGAGATAAAAAAAGAAAAGACACTCGCTATCGCGCGTATTCTTTGCACTTTCGCGCGCGAGGATGACCGGAAGGACGTCGCTGATCGAACAGAAGAGGATCCAGTGGGCACAGGAAAGGGGTGAGTGCTTCTGGCGCAATAGGCAATTGTTGGATACGTAGAAAATATTGAATACAAAATAGAGTAAAAATGATGTCTACGGAAGATGTCTCTAACGATTTTACAGAAGAAATGGCGCGTCTCGGTGTCAATTGGGGAGCTCTGAAAGCGAGCAATTGCGGTCGCACCCACATTCGGTGAGTTCACGTCAAGGAAGTGACGTGAAACACTTCGTCGTTATCGCCACATGGCACATTCGACCTGTTAATACACGGTTCACGCTTGATGACGCAAGAAAAATTCCCTGACGCAGCACTTTTTCGAACGATGCGAGATTGTCTCTCGGGGAGGCGAAGGATAAGACCTCCGTGCAGCCGTTCCGTGCGGCCGGACATTACGGGAGCACCGCCAGCCTCAAGAGCCTGGCCACGGAAAGTTCCGGAAACGGCAATGTGAACCTCAAGTGCCTCGACTACAACGGCGGCAGTCTGATTAATCTCCGGGACCAGGTGGATGTGTCGCAAGTCAGACGCAGGAGCCCTAGCCTGCCGCCGATCTTCAGCAAGGAGCAACAACGATACTTCTGCCAGCTAGTACGTGCTCACTTCGTTAAAAAGAAAAAAAAATATTTCAACGAGTAATATATATTGAATAAAAAACCAAAAATTAAGAGGGACCAATCATCGTACATCGAAATTATCATATTAATAACATATATCATCAATTCGAATTTCTTAGCAGTTTTAGTGCAGTTCACAAAGAAAAAATTTCAAACGTATATATATTATTCGTAGAAAGAAAATTATAAATTTTTAAATGGTACGAGAAAATGTCTCACGAGAAAACAATGCAACAGAAAATGTTGAGAGAAATTTATGAAAAAATTATTTGTAAGGAAAACGCAATATGATACTATTGAGGATTGTTCTGATTACGTTCAAACTTACGCTCGGCTTCGCCGAAGCCGATGACTTGCTCTTGTCTTTCGTCGTCAATATTTCACTCTGCGATATGAATTTCGATAACGCGGTCCATCAATTCTTCGCGACCGATGTGAATTTGCCATTGAAAATCGACCAGATCGGTTAATGAGATTGCTTCGCCCGATCTCGTTACAAAGCTTGCGGAATACCTCATGCGTCATTGTGGACTGAATAATTGATCGCTCGCCCGCGAGCTTCGTTAGTCGCGTGTAACGGCGAAAACGACAATCACGTAGCCGAAATAATCGAGCAATTACGCGCGGGCGGTATACAGATTGATGTTCGCCGTAATGTAAAACCAACTCTTGGTTCATCCAAGTGTTCAACTCACCCTTTCAAATTATTCGTTTTGACGCCATAATTTATTTTCAACACCATATCGAGTATAGTCCTCGGGCATTTTCGAGCGAACGCGACGACGACCGCACGTGCGACGTAGCTGAAGATAGAGCGCTTCCACGCGCGCAAATTCCGCGTAAGGCCGTAAGTCCATTGAATTAACGATCGTATCTAATCAACAAATTCACAAGTGGTGAACGACACTCGACGGTTCATTCCCCTACGCCGTGGGGAAAGCAAAAGTAAGTCACTCCGGCGAATCGATTCTTATCGCGCAATTAAAGTTCAACGCCCTCAAGGCTATACACCTTGCTTTCAAACTTGAGAGCGACGGACGAACGAGGGAAGTGTTAAGTCCACCCCTAGTAGCCGTGCCGTACTCGTGACACAAATCGCACTTGACTTGATTTTATCGAATATTCGTTACCATAAAAAATTACCCTTTGTTCGCGCAAAGTAGATTCGCAGAGTCCAACAACGCGAAGCCTTCCAGCGAGTGTCTCTAAAAAATTCAGTGGATTGATCGAACGACGAAATTAACTCAAATTGTTGTTCAATGTCGAGCATCGAGCGCTTTTGCGCAAAGTTGCAATTTCTTCCATAATTTATGTTATTCGAGGCTACAGGCGTACCTCAGGATCGAAGCTGCGAAGCAATCATTCGCGACAAAGTGGAATTATAAATCAAATAGCTTGTGCCAAATACGCAAGTACGAAAATGATTAACGTTAATCACTTACGTTTTAACGGAGGGGAAAAAATGTCGCAATGCGAACGTCGAGAAATGCCTCGAAACGTCGCCGTTATGTAAGCATGGAAGCAAGAATAGAAACCAGATCGTGCATGATTTACGGTGCGACCCGACGTCTCCGCGAGGCACGACGATAATATTCCGCCGTATCCGCTCGGTCATAATAGCCACGAAGCCACGAAGCCACGAAAGCCCCGGAACTCTCGCGAGTTTGATCACGCGAGAACGCCACCCTCTGCGCTCTGCCGCCCACCACAAGGCGCCTTATTGTTATCGTTCCGTAGGAACAACAGCGAGTTTTCGGCGTAGAGGGCTCGCGTTACCAGCAAGCCAAGTCGCAGAAACCGGAACACCATCGCCACCGGCCCAGCGACCGTCGCGACGGCCAGAAGGAGCTCGTCAGCCATTACGGCTCGCCGGCTGAAGAACGCGAGGGCGAGACTTCCGGTTACGCGAGCGACTCCGTGGATGTACCCCCGCAGGGGCAGAGTGAGTCCTGCTGAATGTTGAAATTTAGGGTATTTCACGGCCCTGAGTAAATTTGCTCAAGTACGAAATTCGTTAATTTTGCCCGAGATGACGGCTCTGCGACACCCTGTAAATCTCTTAATTATCAAATTTCGTCGGCGTTAATGAAGCTCTCGCGCTCCGTTCAAGCCTCTTGCATGTTCAAGGAGCCTTAGTCGGCGGTAAAGTGGCCAGGATGGAGATGGCGGAGAAGACGTGGCAGAATCCTTACTGCACCACGCCGGAGAGTTCACTGCCACCCTCGAGGAGGCTTTCGCCCGGCAGAATGGGAGAGCTCAACAGGCCGCGGTGGGGCAGCGTCTGGGGTCAAGAAGCGGCGAGAGGCGATCCACCGCCGCCACCCTCGTGGTTATCAAGATTAGGACAATCGAGCCAAGTAATGTCTGCCAGGGACTTGTTGAACGTCCTCGAAACCGTATCGTACCCGAAAAGCATTCTCTTCGTCTGTCTCTCACAGTCGCATCTAGTTCTTGTTCCTTCTTTCATGACCACAAATCTTTCATGATCAATAATAAATTTCATAAGCGGAAGAAATGTCATTAGCAAATATAATGTAATTATAATCAGCACTTGTAGCCTCTGTCTTCGAAACGATGACGGAGCGATTTGAAACGCGAGTGAAATTTATATCGCCGGCTGTTTCCTGTCGAGGTTTTGGTGATCAATCACGATAGCGCCAGCAGTCCGGACAGTTCAACGACCGGATCGACCGGCTCCGACAATAACAAGACGTATCTCCGCGGTCAGAATATCCCGGTAGACGCGGACATTCTTCAGGAACGCGAGGCAAGGCGACAGAAAGCGCTGGAGCTGCAGAACGCGATCAAGCAGCAGCTCGAGGAGAAGGACAGGCAGAGGAAAGAGGAGAAAGAGCGACGGATGAGAGAGGAGAGATTGGAGGAAGAGCGAATCAGGCGAGAACGGGAAAAGGAAAAGGAGAGGCAAGTTTTAGTTAAATTTCCGACAGAAATCCTAAAGATTACATAGTGATAAAACATACACGCTATCCACCGCAGATTCGAGGAAGAACAGCGGCTGATGCGCGAGAAGGAAGTCGCGAAGCTGAAGAAGGCTCAAGCGATGTGCGAAGTGCTGGAGGCCGCGGAACGTTTGGCCCGGGAGAAGAAGAAGAATTGCCGAAGACGGAAAGACCACATAGATGAGGACACGGACGCGACGCAGGCGTCGTCCTCCGTCGACTCGAACGCGACCGTGAACGCAGAGAAACGTGAGCAGGATTGTCCGCAGACTCAGACGCGAGTCGCAAATTCGATCGCCGGCTACCTCGAGGACGAAAAGTCGTCCAACAGTCTGAAAGACATGAAGGAGACGGAGAATCATTCTCGCGAGAATGAGAACAACAGAGACGACATGAGGCAGCCAAAGCTAAATGATGGGCACGTAAGCAAGCCGGAAGAGATCGCGCTGGACCTGCGAGGATCTCTTCAGGTGCCCGTGAGCAAGGACGTGGCGATCGTGTTGAGCGGTAGACTCGACGATCCGGAGATCTTGAGCAGAGCGAACCTGCAGCTGGTGAACCTGGTGATGAGTCCGAGTCCGCACCGTTTCGACAACGCTGCCAAGGGCCTCTCGTTGGGGTTGAACGCCATCATGAGAAACAACGTAGCCACGACGACGTTGAGCCCGAAGAATCCGAGGCGTTGCCCTTCCCGATCAGAGTCCGCGTCGATCGTCGTGGAGAACAGGTTGTTGACGCCGAGCAAGTACCGCGTCCAGGCCGGACGAGACTTTGGCACGCAGACGGACGCAGAGTCCGACGTGCAAGAGCTGCGCGATAAGCTGCAGGACTCGTCGATCAGAGAGCACGGCGACATCACCAAGGACAGGAAGGACACGACCAACGCCAGCCGAAGAAACGTTGAAAAGTGAGTCGCCAGCGCGCAGATTCCTGTTACGTTCCCATTGGCTTCTTTTAAAGAGGCCGTACAACGAGCGTGTTCTCTTCTTCCCTGCATGCGGTATCTGCCTGGTAATTATCCCCTTTATTTTATAGCGTAGTTTGACGATAAGAGACTGAGTAACTGATCGTAAAGACGCTTTCTCGCGAAATGTCTGTCTGTCGGTTGGTCGGCCAATCGATCCGCGCGTCTCTGTCGAGGGAATCGTCCAGTAAGTGTGTGTGTATGTGTGTGTGTGTGTGTGCGTGTGCGAGTATGTTCTCGATTATGCTTCGACAGAATGTCGAGTGCTCTTCAGCTTTGTTCGCTTTTTACTTACGACGTTGCTTGATGATATATCGAGTTTTCGTTCAGGTTCCGTTCGAGCTTGCCGCTTGCCGTCTTGACAGTCGACGAAGCTTCAATTTCTTATGATTTACTTCACGTTTAAACAATTTGTTATCACTTGGCCTGGCCCGTTACGACGATTTCACGTGCTTGAGCTGTTTCTTCCTTCTTCGAAACGCTACAGCACCGTGTTGTGATCATTCGAAGGTCGATCAACGTGGGACCGGGCGAGGAAGTCGGCATGAAGGCAATTCCACGGTCCAAGTCTCAGCCGAGAACCACGCTCGACGCTAGACCACGATGGAACGCCAATCGGTAATGTCAAAAAGCGATTAACACACACTTGACACCCGAGTTATTCTTAAAATCAGACCGAAGACCATGTCGACGCGAACCGAAAAATGACTAAAGGTACACTCTTAGCCCAGGTACGCGATATCGCACGCAAAGCGAGAAGGATCCGCACTATCAGAGACGATTGCGGCTCAGAAGACGACGAGTAGAGTCGAGCGACGAAGGATCCAGGTGAGCAAAGTTCCGGGCAAAGACGCGTTGAACTATCGGTGGCTCCAGTCAGACAAAACCTTGCAACTTTTTTTACAACAGCGAAAGGATATTCACAATTATGAGATGAGAGACCGAATCTTTTCGTTATCACACGAGCAGGTCGCCATCCCTGGATCGGCGGAAATCCAACACCTGCAAGTCCAAGAGTCGAAATGCGCTTAGACGCAAAGCCAAACTCGAGAGCTACGACGCCGATCTGTCGATGGATAGCCTCAACTCTGTCGTGCCGCTGCGGATCGACAAGAACGGCAGGATCAACATCGAAGATTGTCGTCGGCTAGATCGCGCCGAGAAAGCGCGGCCGACGGACAACGAACGACGCGGCGAAGCGAAACGGTCGGATAACGATAATTCCAATGTCTGGTGCGGCCAGGAAATCTTGTCCAAACTGTCGTCGTTGAAGAGCGTAAGTGACGGGCCAGCCTTACTTTTATGCAAAAGTAAAATTGCAATTACAAGTCTAATGTACATGGCGGTACTTTGAATGTGAGGCGAAAAAACGGAATCTTACATCTCTTGGCTCCTCGAGATCAATTTTTATCAATTCAATTGTATCAATTCAAAACAATTTATAACAGCGATATAATATTATAAATTATAGATCAATTACTCGGCGGTGTTTCGATATGAAACCTCAAGATACGTCCGTATCTTTTTTCAGGGACTGCTGATGAAGCAGCTCGAGTGGGACTCTGAGCGATGTCTGGTCTCGCCCGCTGCGTCTGAAATCTTTTGAGTGCCGGGAGAATAAGAAACGTTGCTGTCTTTTAGTTTTTCTGTTTGTTTGCGTGGAAAGTGAAATCGAGTTAGAATGTGCGATGGGGGCTTTTTACCGTGAAACACCGTTTACTCGTTCCACGAGGATCCTGCGGGGAGCCAGTTGAACAACTCAAACGCCCTTTTCTCTCTCTCGCGTTGCAGATCTAGATAATGGCCTTCCAACTGGACGATCTGCTGAAGGACGACAAGAAAGACGCGAACCTAATACCCGACTTGAGCAAGGCGACCTGTAACTCTTACGAGGAATACCGGCGACTCAAGGAGCACTGTCCAGAGTTCAAGATCAAACCGGAAAAGGTTCGAGTATTCCAGCGATAATGTACAGCTTTATAAAGCAGAATGCAGAATCGATGTGGTAATGAGAGGAAATTGCGCAAAGGTAAAAAGAGAGGACGCAAAGGTTCGAGATAAGGAGTTCTCTTGGAGGGCCACCAAGAAGGAACTCAAAGCCAGGGAATGGGCGTATGGCGACCCGGTGCCACCGGACATGAGGGAGTTGGATCTGCAAGAGTTGCAGCAGGTCGCCATCGACTGGCGAATGCTGACCCCGATCAGGCCAAAGCTTCGTCAGGATGAAGAAATGTTCTCGAGGCTGGTAATTAATAATATATAAACTACGACGATATCAAATAATGTCTTAAATGCACATCAAAAATGCAGGACCTTCATGGGTTCAAGGTGGAGATGGGCAAATTGGAGGCAAAGACCATGATGAAGGAGCGCCGTTCACCAACAAGCCCCATCAGACGGAGCAAAAATCGCGCCGGCATAATCGAGAGCAGCGTAAAGACCTGCCGGGAATGCGGCGAGGAGTATTGCTTCGGCGAATTTTGCGGAGATGTTCTCTATGACTCCTTCGTGAGGGTGACGATCGCCACTCAGCAGCCGAAGATTAAGGTGTCTGCCGATACCGAGGCCATAATCGCAAACATGGATCGCAAGAAGAAGCGGAAAAAAACGAGGAAGAAGAGGGTTAAGAGCAAGAGCAGGGCGTCCAGAAAATCCGCTCGACTCTTAGTTAACGGCAAGGCGAGGAAATCGATAAGCGACCTCGAGGCCAAGAGCATCAAAGCGTCCAGAGCTCAGGACGCCGGTGAGCAAAGTGAAAAGCCGGCGAAGCAGTTCAAAAGGAAATGCAGTAAATACACGAAGAAGGGTCTTTTGCGTAAGTGATCGCAATTGCGGGAAGCTCAGAAAAATTACACATCATTTAAAAAGCTTTAGGAATGTACATTTGTACAACGTCTAATATCTTGATAATGGACATGAAGGTATCCTGAGTAGATTAAAAATATGTAAGAGTCGCAAGTACGAGTGCTCTTCGGGTATTATAATATAGGATACGATTGAAAAGGCATGACGCACGAAAAGTGAATACGATCAATCGACAAATAAACGGGAAAACAAATTCGCAGTCTTTTGCATTTTATTAACTGTGTGTCGGCAAATATTATATATACTCTGTAGTCCCTCGACACGACAAGCGTTAATACTCTCTCCCTCTCTCTCTCTCTCTCTCTCTCTCTCTCTCTCTCGTCTCTGAAGCGTTTTTTGCGCAAAAGAAAACATAATGCATCGTTCTTCCAACAAACAACAGAACACGCTGGGTAAATATGCACAAGTGTATGTACAAATCGTCACGATGGAATACCAGGCAGGCGCATTGAATGCTCCCAATTAAATGCTGGAAAAATATAACTTTTATTCAGTTTGTCTCTCTCTCTCTCTCTCTCTCTCTCTCTCTCTCTCTCTCTCTCTCTCTCTCTCTCTCTCTCTCTCTCTCTCTCTCTCTCTCTCTCCCGCTCTCTTTCCCTCTCTCTCCCCCCCCTCTCTCTCTTCTTTTCTTTATTTCTTTCTTTGCTTCTGTCTTTTTTTCCGTCTCAAGACTCATTTTCATTGCTCGTACACATTTATTTTTTTCAATCTTTTTCTTTCCATAAATATCACAACCGAAAAGCATTTTCGCGGTCGCGAGAAATGTTCTGTCGCCATCTCTTTGTACGAGATAAGAGTGCGAAAATATATATTTATGTATACATATATATATGTATGTATGTATATATATATATCTCTCTTGCGTTTCTCACAAATATAGAATATATCTCGAATAGTATAATATATCGCGCGATTTTCCTAATTTTTCCACGGGAATCGTGTGTTAATAGTACAACATTGTTTGCGCGATTCACGAAAACAGAATATTTCTCGTCAATTATATAGCTCCCCGTCTCATTCTCAGTTTCGCTTTTTCGCTCGCGCGCTCAGCGCTGACGCTTGCATAAACTAACGATAAAATTTAAGTTAATCGAGATATACACGCGTTTTACATGACGCAGGTATATATATATCATATATGTATAATATCTATATATATATATATATATATATAGTGAAATTTTTTTTAATATTAATTTGTCACTCGTTGTGTCGTGGTCGCGACAAAAACTCTCGGTGAATAAAATAAATTACGTATGTAACTCTATATGTCATATATATAAATATCCTATTTCGACACTGCCACGCGCGCGCGTGTCGCGCTTTTACTTATCTTTCTCCTTTTCTTTCTCTCTCCCTCCCTCTTTCTCTCTTTTATCTTATCTCTACGTTACTTTGAAGTCGATACTTTGAATGCGATCAGAGCGCTCGTGTTTGACGTGTAGTCATGAAGCCAAGAGCCGCGTCGAGTCGCGGCTACGAAGTAGGCCATCGTGAATCGCGCTTGTCCTCGTTATTTCGATGTGCAAATCGAAGTAGAATCTACGAAACGCAAGCGCGAAGACCGCGCATCATTAACAACCGAATCTACAGAAATCACGTGTGTATCGGCGGTAGATGCGGTGTCGTGCATTTTGAAAAAAAAAATCGGGAACGATCAAACTGCGGGTCCGCCGTCGGAGGAAGTCGTCTGTCTTTCACCGGAACTGATCGCGTCGCGAAATTTGACTTGCGCATCACTTTCAAGATCAACTCGCTCATGGATACGCGTATACATGTGCACGCACGCACGCACATACACACACACACACACACACGCGCGCGCGCGCACGCACGCACGCACGCACGACACATACTTATCCACATATATACCTATGTAGTTCGTTGGACGCTGATCGATTTTTCAGATATCTCTTTGAAATACAATCGACGAGAGAAGACGCACCGGACGATCTCCACCGTCATGGAGACTGTCCGCCGACGATATGAAACGTAAAACGCAATTGCACACATACACACTCAACAGAGGGGCAACACTGCTCGCGTTAACATACATATGTACAGTGGCAATAATACTTGCTCGCGGCAATTATACTTAGTTCGCCTTTACGCTTCTCGTTCCCGATCGATTTTCCTGGGAGAATCTCGCCGAGAGACGATGAGGCTTCTCTCCCTCTCCCCGTTTCGAGAGAGAAAGAGAGAGAGAGAGAGAGAGAGAGAGAGAGAGAGAGAACCTCGCGACGGCGACGAGCGTGTCCCCGTCATACGACCGGGCTCGAGATCACGAAGATACACGTGTCCGCCAGACGCGACTACGCTTCGCCACGTATCCGCGACGCAGGCAAGCGCGGTGCGGCTTTGGGAACTCGTTAGAAAAATACACCGACTTGCACGGTGCCTCTCCATAATCGTCGGATTATGCTTCTCTTGGCTTTCCTCCGCCCTTCCTCGCGTGAGCGTTAAGTACTCGGCTAACTGGCCCGACTGGAACCAACGCGGATCGGGTCCACGTATCATTGCGAGCGGTATTGAATCGCTTCAGGGCTGTGTTGTCAGTATTGAAAAATTGAAAATTCACGCGTGCTCTCGCATATCTTGATCGATCGGACATTCTGAGAATGCCCGCGCGACACCGAGCGATTTTTAACATGTTGACTGCCGTGGGAGAGAGAGAGAGACTCGGCCTGACCCCGATGAGATAAATACGCGTCATGAAGATATCATTTGATCGTATTACGCAATATCTAGCCAAAACACGCCTCGCGCTAGCGAGAATCTCCAGCTGCGCTCTGCGTCAGAGACACGCAAGCCACTCGTCGGGCAGTCGACGTGTTAACACGCAGTCGTCGAGGCTGACCCGTCACCCGTTTGTATTCGCTGACGGACACACGATGCTTTGGGATTTTGCTTTCATTTCAGTTCGATACTGCTCGCAATATCTCTCACCTTGGCGGTGCGCGGCATCGCCTTCGCATATATTCCGTTCCCCTTCGATCGACGCGCGCACAGGCGACGACTCTCGAGGTAATACGATATTACAGAGGTGTAATAGAGAAAAACAAGTACGAGCAAGATGGCCACACAGTCGCGGCTATCGCGCGAATTAAACTAGCTACTCGGGTAATTGCTGGATTAGCGCTAACTACCGTTAAATCGACGTCGCCCGGTGATCATGAGTAACGGAGCCACGTAGTACCGCGCACAAAGACAGAGGATGTCACAAGCCATGTGTGCCGATAAGAGGAAATTTTCCACACAGTCCACGCAGTGACTCGATCGATCATAAAAGAATACACGGGATAGCCATAAATAGCATCGCTAAATCTCTCTTCCTCTCTGTCTCCCTTTCGCTTGTCCGCTCTCGCGGTATCCACGAATTATTGTATGAAATTCAGCTTCGGACGTGATGCAGAGGAAACGATACTTTTTGGCACGCGAACGATACATGCACACACACACACACACACACACGGTCGACAGAAGCGATTCGATCTCGCGGGTTTACACAATTCAAGCTCTCAGTGTTCTGTTGGTAAGCTCTCCTCGCGATTCCCTCTTACGCGATTAGCGCACGACGGATCCCCGCGCGAAAGTATGTGTAACGTCTAGAGCTTCTTGTCTTGCTGTACATCTGCTGTGATCTTGTGTGAATGTATTATGAGTGTGCATGTACGTATATATACATGTTTGTATGTGTGTTTGTCTCCTTGTTTATTCGTTCGTGTACGCGTGTACTTTTGCGTGTGTAAATACATTAAGGTTCAATATACAAAATATCAATGGCTTTTCGAACAAGATGTAGGTACTTCTCTAAGATTATTCTCCGTACATAGAAGCTAAGAGTGATTTAGCGTTCGTTTGCAACATTCAAGTAATGCTCAGGTATACAGTACGCTTATCACAATATTGTCATACATCTCAGGTGATCTCACTCTCTCCCACTCACTCGCTCGCTCTCTTTCCCGTTCTGTCTTTCTCTCTCTTTTCCTTATTTAAAATTCTTCTCCTTCGCACTTAAAATTATCCGTACAATAACATATTATACACGTTAACAGGTATATATATATACATATACATATGTATATATATGTATACACATATAGCTCTTAGTGTGTAAATTATTTAGAATGAGCGTTGTCACAACGTGTATTCTACAACGACAGTATAATCTGTTCACTCACATCTAATCGTCCACGTGAGTGTAACTTGTTTCTTTTTCTTTTTTACATTTTAATATTTTCTCTTTATATCTCTTTCTCTACATCTCTTTCTTTCTCTGTGACAAAATATAAACTACGATACTTTGATGGAAATGTAAAATTTCGATTATCTGCGATGTACACCCGATGTATGCGCAACACTCTTGTGCAGCGTTTTCTTGGCTTTTACGGAGTTCAATATCTACGCAAACAACGCAAAATATCGGCAGCACACTTTGACAGCAACATTACCGAAGTATGTACACATAATACGCAAGATCCTCGCTTTTAATGCACGATTAAAATGTCGAGCCGTTATCTGTTGTACGTGGCAGATGAGAAATGAACGGTTGAATTATTTACGTGAGAACGTATCGCAAGATTATCGCAAGCGTATAGTCTTGCTGCAGATTTAATAATTTCGGTTTGAAAATGCCCGACGCAACTATGTGTAAAATTCAGTTGCACGCAACAAGTTATATACAAAAATATAATTTCAATCGTCCTTTTGTTATTCTCTTTTCTGCCTCTACGCTCGTCTGCGAAAGAAAAGCTGAAGTTACATCTACTGTTCTCTGTAATGGTGGTAAGTGTATAATCGTTATGGCAATAATATTTTCCTCGTCTTGATCGTAGCGTATGACTATGACAATGTGGAAAAAGATGTGTATTTGTATATTGGCAATTCGAACAATCGCAAGTATGTGAAAGCCAACATGTCCAGTACTCAATCACGCTTGCAAGCGTAAAATCGTCACGATGTACAAGAGTGAAACAAAAAGAAAAAAAAAAACAGATTTAATAATAAAATTAGTGGTGCTTCTCTGTAACGTTACTTGCAACAATTATTTGTGTACACAACGTTGCGCAAAGGTAAAAGTACGAAATATCTTCATCTGCTTCAATTGTCAGCAAATTTCCTCTCTTCACAAACAACATCGTTAACGTTAAACCTAACGAATTGTTTTTCATAAGATCGTCATAATTTCTCGCCAATTATCGCAGGATATATCTCTTGTAATTCTCGTTTCTTAAATTACGACTTTTATATTGTTGCACCCAAGACCGTCTCACGTCTCGCGCAAGGTCTTACAGATAACTGCAATGTGGCTGCATGACAAACTGTCTCATTGTGAGCACAGATTGCACATTCGAGCCGATGGCCCTTATCAATGATTAATAACGAGAACCGTCGTGATCGTTTTCTGACACAACAGCCGCAGGCGCAAGAGTATACACACGTACCATTGTCCCGTTGCACAAACGTGCATCGACACAAATCGGGATCTACCTTGGTTCACTCATCGACGTTATCACATTTGCGTCGCGCAACTTTCAGCATCTCGTCGATATTCCGCGTCTTACTGAGGCGACGAGTTTTGTCGTCGGTTCGCACCATTTCATTATCCGTACCAATCCGTTTGAGACTTATATTACTGATGTACCCGATGCGAACGTTAAACTCCGTGAATACGTTAAACATTGTCAAGAATGAATCGAGTTCTCACGCGTTCGAAGCAGAAAATAATCCGTCGCTCATCTACTAATTACACGTAGAAAAATATGACATTTCATGAGGAAGCGACTATGTACATCAGCAATATACGTTCATCATTCTCGAGGGATTGTCCTGCGTAAAATTTGTATATCACTCTGAGATACGAGACATGTACTTTCTGAGTTTTGGCCGTCAACCGTTCGATACGCATATGAATGCGACGCGAAGTATCGATGAGCAGATTAAAACCGATTGTTTAAGTAACAACAATGACAATACGCACCAAATTTCCGTTGCATTATGCTTATTACTTAATGCAAAGAGAATCGTATTACGACTGTACAAAGTATATATCCCTTACAAGATTACTCAACAAAAATAAAAAAAAAAAGAAAACATAAATGGTATAAGTACCATTCCTAACAATTACGACATTTTTTTCTCTTAAATACAGATCCACCACATAGAACTATAATTGTACAAACGACATAATAATAAGCTATTATGGACATGTGTAGAAAGGTGCCTAAGAAACGTAATTTTATGTATATACGTAATTTTATGTATATACATAATTTTTATGTATATACGTAATTTTATGTATATACGTAATTTTATGTGTATACGTTTACAAGAATTATCCGTTATCTAGAACCACGATGACTCATTGCCACTTTCTCATTAAATGCAAGGCAGCTGACTGATGTACTAAGGGAAAACAATAAAACCATATAAAAGAGTTTCCGATCCTACATGCCACTCTTCTTCCTCTCGCGCGATCGAAGTCACGAAGATAACTAAGAAATTATAATCGATCGAACAATCTAGTCCAATTGGCATTATGTACAGGGGGGAAAAGGAACGATTCAATCAGGCGGTCGATTAGAGTAAGTCACTTGAAACACACCTGACTTGTTGTCGAAAGCGACAAACGTCCTTCGGACCGAGCAGAATTCTCGCACCGTTGCTCTTTGCAAGGAACAACGTTGACTGTGTTGCAAGTAATCGTCCTCAGTTATCCTTGCGAGCCTTCTTTTTGCTCTTCTTCTGAGGCTTCGCTTCTGTCCAGACGTCTGGAAGACACAGTGATACGTGGAGAAAGCATGTTATTAACTAAAGCAATATTTATTTCGGAGGAAAAATATGGCTCCTCCGAATGTCCATGTTGATACACGAAATTACCTCCTAACTCGTCGAACACGGCGGTTTTTTCTTGCACCACCTTATTTTCCTCCGCATTGTTTTCGGCTACTTTCTCCACATTATTAATGGCTTTTTCTTGCGGCTCTTCCGCGGCAGATTTAATGTCGGACTTGGGTGTGGATGGCACCGAAGCGGGTGTGTTCTCGCCCTCGGATACTTTCTTATTTTTCTTTGACTTTCCAGCCTTTTTCTCTTCTTTCTCAACTTTCTCGATCTTTTCAACCTGCTGCGTATAATGTCCGATATTTACAGATTTACAGGCGATTGCAAACTACAAAGTACTAAAACACGAATTACGTTAAATATAAGTGTACCTCTGTGATTTGCTCTTCCTTCTCAAGTTCCTTTTCTTTGCCTATTTCTTCGTCAGAGATAGGTGTAAGAATCACTTCCTTCTCCTCTTTGAGTTCCTTGTTCTCAGCTTCCTTGAGATCCTTGATTTCGAGCTTTTCTTGCTCTTTCTGTTTGGCTTCGTTTATCAAATCAGCCTTCTTAGGGGTCTTTTTGCTCTTCTTTGATGGAGTTTCCTCTTCCTTCTTCTTATTCTTCTTATCCTTACGTGAGTAAGCTTGTTCCCAGTCTCCTATTGGTAATGGCAATATTAACAGCAATGAATAGTCTGAAGCAATTATGTGCAGAGAAGAAATCTTATTATTACTTAGAATACTTAGTAGAATAGTAAATATTCTACTTAGTAGAATATTTTATCTAAATATCTATTTAATAAAATATCTATCTAATAGATTATTCGAAACAAATCTTTATCTCACAATCTGTATTAGCTCATCTCTGCTCATTGGCGCGAGCGACTAGGCACACTAGTATCCAGAAAACTTTTCTTTTATGACATGATAAGGTAAAAAAATATGGGAGGGTAAAAAGACACAAACAAAACTGAAAGAAGAGTAAAACGCGAAGCAAAAATTGCCTCAAGACTATTTAATCGGCAAACTATCGCAAAACTAATTGAACAAGATATCAAAGTTAGATATCAAAGTATAACTATCAACATTCTCGATCCGAACGAGTCTGGATTGGATCCAATTTTCGACGAACTGCTGTAATTGGCAGAGAATTTCAGTACAAATCACAACCTATGACATTAATGGCTGGTACAAGCCAAATCTGCTTTGGTCGCAAACAATACATGTTAAAATAACTCACCATCATCAAAGTCCGCTGGTCTTTCTTGGAACAAGTTCTTCAAATTTTTCTTATTCTTCACCTGCTCGATCTTGTTTTCTTTGCCAGCCTTAACTGAAACCTGTTCCTTCTCCTTCTTAATTGTCGCAGTCTTGTTATCCTCTTGCTTACGTTCCATTAACTTTCCATCAATGTCGTCTTTTGCGACGGTAGTCTTCTTCGGAGCTTCTGCCTTTGCAACTACAGTTTTCTTGGCTGGGCTTGTTTTCTCGGTCGTAACCTGTCCATTAGCAGTCTTCTGCAACAAAATATATAAGCCATTCCACTTTCAATTATATCACTCAATAGTTAAGTATAATAGATTTTATCAGGCAAGAAATGAATGTTGAATATTGAATATTGAGTGAAATTTATAAATTATGCATTATACTCTTATTGTTCCAATCAAGTTAGATTGTAGAGAACTTTTCTGAAACTTTTCTTACACTCTCATTGTGCCATTTTCCTTACAATCTCACTGGAAAGATAATCTGGTTTTCTCGACAAAAAATATCCACATATGCTTCGATATACATTTGTCTGTATAAGTTGTTTTCGTAAAATATTTCATTGTTTTGTAACAAATTTCCAAAGAATCATTGCTCTCGACACCATTGACCTGATGTAACTCCTCAAGTTTTAACTTCTTTTTGTACATTTGAGATTAAATATAGCCTAATTCTATGTCTTATCGGTTCACAGTGCAATATGATAATTAAGTTTATGCCCTTTAACTGTATTTGTAAGCACTATCCATGATGGTAGTGAAAGGCGTATGAAAAAGGAAAAAGGATGGAAAACGAGCACATAAAGTACCGTAGATCTTCGGTCCGTATACCAGCGCTAAAACGTACGTAGTGGAGGCGGACCATTATCGTGAGAACACAAGCATGCCCCAAAAGGCACCGTAATTACTACCACGTTGACAGGTAAAACAAATACTGTTCATGTTGCAGCGTTACGTCACGGCCGCCAAGAAGAAAGAAAGAAGACACCCTCTCGGAGTAGACTTGAACCAGCTGATTAGCGGACGTGTGTGCGTGTGCATAGATTCGCACTCACAAACGAGCCACCATATGGCGGGCTATCACGACGTGTCGGGACAGGGAAAAGGGCGCGGAAAGAGTGAGCGAGTAAACGAGTGAGAGAAAGAGGGAGAGAAAGAGTGCACAGGTGAGAGAGAGAGAAAGAGGGAGAGTAGATGAAAAGAGACATGCGTTGAACCTTTCACCCTGCTAACACTTAACTAACCTTGACGCGCTTCTTGGGGAGCTTCCGGTTCACGACGGAGCCCGCGGAGAGCTTGGCGAACGGCGGTTGCTCGGCATTCTTGAAGCCGAAGAAAAACACGAGAATGACGTAGGCGATCACGATGCCCACGAAGATCGCTTCTTGGGAGACGCTCTGCAGAACGTCCATGGCGATGGGGACGTGATTCGCGCAAAATGAGGACGTGTGTCCGTTAACGGCCGGGTCGTTTCGTACCGCTTACGTCGACAGCGGACTACACGCGGACAATGACGACAGCAACGACGACGACGACAGTACTCGACGACGATGAACCAGGTGGCTGACGCGACGCGGCGCGCGAACGGTTCGACCAGCGACACTCAGCGCATCACTGCGCGCCCTGGTGATCGCGCGGTTAACTAACCGCTGCCAGGCGGGCGCCCGCCGACGCTGACGCGGCTGTGACGCGTATCGCGGCTACCTTCAGACTGTTGCGCCGGCGGCAACTTCACGCTAGTGACACGAATGTTTTCCCTGTAATTTGAATAAAATGTGCATATTGAGGACTTTAAATATATATTATATACATGTCTTTTCCACGACGAGCTCGTGCGTTTGAACGCGCTCAACGATCATGTATCATTGAATCTCGAATATTGCTTTAATTATATTAGAAAAATCGTTTCTTTCACGTTGAAAAGTTGAACGATAGTTTGATGTGTGTGTGTGTGTGTGTGTGTGTGTATGATCTCTTTTCGAATAAATGTGAGAAGAAAATAATTTGAATTAAATTACACATGCAGTAAAGTCTTTTAGGATTTCACGATTAAAGCTCGTACAATTTCCGATCAAATGTTTTAACCAATACTAGATTGAAACTCTCGAGGAAATCTTTCACGGAAGAATTATATGTTCTATCGCGAATTCTCTCGCACATCTTCGTTAAGAAACCATAAATTTCCTTTCTTATCCAAAGGAAGGCAGCGATATGCAACGTAATTACAAAGTTCAGTGGTAGATGCCACCGTCGACTCCACCAAAATGAAACGTCATATTTTGCGGTTATGTTTATAATCCGAAGCGTGTACGTAGCACGTTCCTGGGAACGTTGTCTGCCGTTTGAACTTTATGTAACTACGCATGGTCAAGCGTGATTGATTATTGACGGTTATATGAAAAGTATACGTGACCTCGCACATACTATTGTTCGGTTGGGCAAGCTTCAGTTACCGTAATATTGTTTAACGGTCTCCTGTCGTCTATCGCGTGTCTATTTGTCGATGCAATTTTCTAACTGATTTGTCATTCATTTGCACGATGTTGGAGGACGTGAAACACGTGTTGTTGGTTCTTTCGGGAAAAGGCGGTGTCGGCAAATCGACAATCAGCACTCAGCTGGCCCTGGCATTAAAGGAATCCGGTTTTCGCGTGAGTGTGGAGTTCGGAGCTGTTGCGCCATTGGAGCTACGAAAACTGTCACGCCTGTTTTTTCAGATAACGTATCGATAAATTCTCAGCATTTTCTCTCATTGTTAATGTATTAATGCATATAAAGTACATGTAAATATTTTTTTTTTTAAACATTGGTCAGTTTGCAACTTTTTAATTCTATGTAATCCAAATGTTCACTTTTAATGTTTCACGTTTTATAAGATTAAAAAATGGATTTTTTTTTTACTTCAGTAACCTTTAGCTAATAGATGGCATATACATTCTTAATCTATTGTTTTTTGAAATGTTATGTAACTTACTGTTTTCCGAAAGTAAAATTTGGAACATGGATTGTAAACAATTGCAGGTAGGGATCTTGGATGTTGATCTTTGTGGGCCCAGTGTTCCTTACTTGCTGAACTTGGAGGAAAAAGATGTTCACCAATCTTCTGAAGGGTACACTCTGTTGTTTGGATGATAATATATTGCTAACAAATGATGGTTCATTATAAGTCATGCAGAAATTCTGGGATCAATACAGATGGATACCAGTATTTGCCGATGCAGAACAAAAACTGTCTGTTATGTCAATCGGTTTTCTCTTGAAGAGTCAAAATGACAGTGTAGTCTGGCGTGGTCCTAAGAAAACTAGTATGATCAAACAGTTTCTAACAGATGTAGTATGGCGGGATATCGATTACTTGATCATCGACACACCACCAGGAACTTCTGATGAGCATATTACAGTCATGGAGAATCTAAAGTTAGACTAATTAACTCTCCATATTTGATTGTCTGAAGGACATTAGACAGTCCAGTGCTGATTATCATCTTATACCTAAATATTTATTACTTCATCATTGCAGAAACACAAAGTGTGACGGTGCAATTATAGTAACCACTCCGCAAGCAGTAGCTGTGGACGACGTACTGCGAGAAGTGACGTTTTGCAGGAAAACTGGCATCCATATTGTTGGCATTATCGAGAACATGAGTGGCTTCATCTGCCCGTCGTGTACAGTGAGTATTCTTTCTCTCTTCTTTTAGTTACTATTTAATATATTGTATCAACTAAAAACTTGTTAGAAACATATTAAAACCTCATAAATTTCTCATATGCAGGAATGTACCAATATATTCTCTTCGGGAGGCGGAATAGCTCTCTCAGACATGGTAAAAGTTCCGTTCCTGGCGAAAGTACCTATAGACCCGCAAATCGACAAGCTGGCTGATAAAGGACAAAGCGTGCTGGTAACGTTACCCGACAGTCAGGTCGCGCAGGTGTTTAGGAAGTTGGTCGAAGAGCTCACCAAGAGCAAAGAAGCTTGAAAGCGAGATGCGTACTGCAGCGTACACGATGTATCATTACTCGCTTCTCGTGGTGTCACTGCTAGTTTCCCAAACGCGCAAGCATATTTACCGGCAACTGTATATATTAGGAAACACCTGCTTTTATATTACAATTTGTATTGTACTGTACAATTTGTATTGTACTGTATTGTAAAGACAAGAAAAAATAAACAATGTTTCCTTGTAAAGCAACTGCGTTTACCTTAGGAGAGTACTTAAACACGGAGTAGGAGAGGAGGGCTCACAGACAATCTCGCGATCTATATCCCAAGTATTCCGTTTTATTTGCATCCCCGGCAATATTATTGTTATAGTGAAAATTCGACTTGTACGTATACACCGGGAGTTCAACACTCTGGCCCGGTAGGTCATAGAGAGAGAGACAGCGGCAATGGTACATCGCATTGTACCGTCTATACAACATGTCCTGTCGCTTCTTCAGAATCGCACATAGAATGATACTTATTTGTTTCCCCAGTTCCAGAAACCCTTAACAAAACCACTGACCAAGCCGGCTTGGCCTCTCTTGGCTTGATCGCCCATTTTATGCGACAGATCGGGGAAATCGACCATGTTGAAGGCTAGGTCGAAGAATAGAGGCTTGCAGGGAATGCTGCGCATCGGCGGTGGCAGTTTGTAGACGTTTGGTTGCTTGGTGAGAAGCGCAGGATCCTCTCTGTACTCGGGCAAGCGTTCGTACAAAGGTTTCTTACTCTTGGCGTGCTTATTCGTACCTCCGTCTTCTTCGTGATCCTCGAGAACGCTGTGAGCGTGGGCGGCGTACTGTGCTGCTTCTACGGATGTCTCCAGCTTGTACAAGGCCGCCTTCAAGGCGTCTGGAAGAATATGAGCGTATCTGAGCGCATTTTTCACATGCTGCAGCGATCTCTGATAGAGAGCCATTGCTTCGCGCCAACGATGAAGGTTGGCGAGCGACTGGGCTATATAGTAGCAACGGAAAGCCCTATAGCCCTTGGTCTTTGCCGTCTGTTCCTCCAAGAAATCTGCGTCGTCCTGCAGCTGCGAGATCTCCACGAGATTGTGCAGCGCAGCCTCATACAGCCGCACAATGTCCTGCGGCTTGGCCTTTTCGGATTCCTCCGCTGCGCTCACCAGCGCCAGATTGCGCTCCAAGGTGCGCGACAGCCGGATGTACTGCAGGTAGTTGATCAGGTGCTGCGGTGCCGACCATTTGTCATTACTCTCCCGGTTTTTCAGCTCGTTCTTGAAATGATCGCGCACGGCCGACAGCGCATCCTTGCAGTCGATCAAGTGCGCCTCGAGCAGGTCAATCTTAGCCTGATTAGTGGCCGCTTTCTCCAGTGCTTGATTCAGCCTGGAGTCTGCGATGATCAGACCGGCCGCCCTCGGTGGAACAGTACCGCACGACTTGCCGCGCCACGTTACTTCTTCCATGTTAGCTTGTTTCTCGCGCGTCTGTGCAATCAACGAGTCCAGGCTGGCCATCAGTTCACCGCTCAATTGGCCGCGCATCTGCATGAGATCGTCCATAGCACTGGTGTCCCCGATGTTGTAGGCACAGTACCTGAGACTGGGTGCCAGCTCCTCCACCCGTGCCTTATACATGACCTGCTCTGCTTCTGGCAATGCAGACGCCAGGTTGCCATACACCACCTGCGCCTTCTTCAAGTTTTCCATGGCCTGCTTCCACAGTTGTAGCTCAAACTGCAACGAGCCGTCCATCCAAGCTACATAAGCTTGGGCTTCCAATTTGGTACGTGCGTCGCAATTTACTTTCTGGAAGATTTTTATAGAAGATACAATGATAAATTTAGTCATCTTAAATAATTGACAACAATAGTGTAACTGTTGACTACAAGAGAATATACCTCTATCAAGTCTTGTAATTGCAAGGAATATGCAGCTGCTTTCTTCAGTCTTGATATCAGATGAAACTTTTTCCTTGGCTCTGTGTTAGATTCCTGGCGCAGTTGCATCGCATAACTCCAGGCACGTTCGGCCATTATCAAGGGCACTTGCAAAAATTTGTCCTCGCTGACCATGGCAGGGATGACATCTCTCTTCTTGAAGTGACGTCTGTCACCCTGTGGTACTTTCAGCACCTTTCGCAGTCTTCTGAGTCTTCTCGAGCAGTAACCACGATACCGCTGATAATCACCGTGTCGCAGGCCATGTTGCTGCTGCGCTTCCTTGATTATTTTCAAAACTATATATTTGTTAAGTGTGTCGCTGATCTTACCAGAAATTGCAATTGATAATTCAGACTCTACAAGTCAAAATTTATTCTACATGTTGCAGCAATATTCTATGTTAATCGGTTACATTAATTAATTTGATAATTTAAGAATGTTTATTTCCAACAGATTGTTAGACGATACAACGAGAGGTTAGGCAGCAACATATGGTGCTTGTTAATTCTGTCAAAGTCGCAGGGACGTTTCGCTTTACGAAAGGATACTCTCTAAGGAATACGTTTTCGGCTCCTTCGTTATCACATCATTCTGCATCGTATCCTCTTTCGAAATATCCATCTTCTCCTCGACCACCATCGTGCCTCAACCACGTATTCAAGTCGCATAAAGAAACTCGTTGGAGATGTGCGACGTCTCATGTAACTTCAGCGCCAGCTGAGCTTGACAGTCTTACCCGCTAAGAAAACTCCTGGACATCGGTCACGTAGTTCACGCCCACGTCTCATGGACGGGGAGGCGCTTCGCGAGAACGAAAATCGCCTGAAACTTGCCCCCACGGCCCCTCTCATTCCTCTCTCATTCGTTCTCTCTACGCGAACGCTCATCGGCGTTGATCGGCGCTGGTGCATCGTGTCGAAGTGTCGGGACGAACGAGCACAGAGCGGCGGTATCAAGTCGAGGGCAAATTCGCGAGCCGAAACGTTGTTAGACATGTAGCTAGCCAGAATCGGTCAGGCTTATCTCGTGGCTTTTTAGCATAGAGAACCGGTTCGATTTAGTGACGTTGTAACAAACGAGCCCCCGTTCGTTCCATGACTTCCCCACTCAATCATACGTGAGTAAACGCACTTGGCATCTTATTTTTGCACATACGCACGATGCGGGACACGCTCGACGGGGCTGGTGCCACCGTCTCGAGAGAGATGCTGCGATTCTATTCACGCCAACGAGGATTCCCGACGTACGTTAACGTTGGAATCGTGCACGGAGGGAAACCTCGCATGTTACACACAGGACCGACCGTCTCCGCGCTTCCCCTTCCTGCTGCTCTTATCAACCGATTACCGTAGCAGATGTCTCATGGTTTTAGGTTAGCAGAAAATGACAGTATTAGAAACAGAGGAAGACGCAGATAAACGCTCGGTTCCTCCTAGAAAGAAGTTCTGCCTGTCCCTGTCGGGTCGCGGACGTGTGATTACCAACGTCGCCCCGCAGCCCCCTCGTTCATCTGCGAGAGGGGGCCTCCTGGATACACCAGACTTTACATTCAGTATATACATTTATTTCCCTCGGCACATTTTGTTGCATTGTGTTTATGATTGGTGCGACTAAGTAACGATAATATGTATGTACCGATATTACATGGTCATTTTGTTTATACAAGGTACAAGCAAGATGTTGAATGGCTACCGCAGTCAGCTGAGCAACCATCAGGATGGAAATTATGACATGTCTGGTGGTAGCAATACAGAAGGCTTGAAGATAGCCACTCTATGCAATCTAGGAAATACTTGCTTCCTCAACAGTGTATTATATACTTTAAGATTCGCGCCTTCTTTCCTGCACAATTTGCATCATTTAGCTACTGATTTATCTAACTTGAATGACAAGCAATTACAAGCAAAAGTAAGTGTGCTGCACATATTATTTTTGCCTGAAAGGAGAACAATATTGCTAAATGGTATTTTTCAAAATAAATTCCACTTTCTCGTAGGCCAAATCCTCTTCGTTAGGTAGAACCGGTGTATCATTAACGTCGAGCAGCAGTCGTAGTTGGAGCAGTAAAGATCTGTTAGCACTAGCTGGACCAACAGGGGAAGCCAACAAGCCTCGTATTCAGATAGCCACTGAAAAGTTGCACGAGCTCTTTATGGCACTGCGAGCATCGGAGGCGCGGGAAAATAGTGAACCTTATCAGCCAGATGCCTTTTTGCAAGCTCTTAGGTACGTACGTCGCTGTCGAAGGAGATGCGGATTTGTCGCGTATATTTAAATTATTTATATTGTCAATCACAGGGAAGTAAACCCAATATTCGAAGGAAATCAACAGCAGGATGCTCACGAACTTTTGGTCTGCTTACTCGACAACATTAGAGAGACCTTCCAGTTATTAGTTAGACATAGAGAGAGCCAATTTGGTCAGAGCAACGGTGGCATTCCCGACTTTACTCCGGACCAGTCGACGGATACACAGTCAGAGAGCAGCAGTACTGGTAAGAGAAGCATTCGTAAGTCAAGGAAGAAGAAGAAGATTATGACCAGGGGCAGCTCGGTGTCTCTCGCACAGCCGAGCGTAAACGGCGTCGCGACATCCGCGATGAGACCGTACGAGAACGGTCTCCACTTGGAGTTTGCTGAGAGTAACGGCGAGATAGGCACGCGCAAGCTGGAAAGTAAAAAATGTTTTATTTCCGAGGATTTTGAGGGAATTAGTTTGCTGCGGACGACGTGCCTCGAGTGCGAATACGTCACAGAACGGAAAGAAACGTTCTGTGATATTTGCGTACCCATCGACATTGACCGCTCGAACGAGAAAGGTGCGTACTAATACGTTGAATTGTGGCGTTGGTGTTTTGGTGCAACGCATAAAAAGTAAAGGCTAATGACATCTTCTTTCGCAGATGACGACGGCCGCTCGGTGGATAGCAGCGAAGTGTATAAACGTGCTGTAGTAACAAGTGAGCTTCTTTGGGGTAGAGACAAGTACTGGTGCGCACGTTGCCTACGATATAACGAGGCTCGCAGAGCTGTGTGTTTCCCCTCCTTACCGAGACTCCTTATTTTGCAGTTAAAGAGATTTTCCACTGCCGCTGGGTGAGTAATTGTGCAGTATCTGTCCGTGTAATTAGAAACACGAGAGTCAAGAGCAACAGGTCTTGCTTGAGTATCGTACGCGTAAATAATGTTGAGAAAATATAATTCCGAGGTTGTATAAAATATCCGAAATTGCTTTTGCACACACATTCTTTAAATTTATTCTACGAGACTGTCGCGCGTGTGTAACTTCACTTTGGACTTTGTAAATTCACATCGTCGATTAGAAGCTTTCTTCTCGCTTCCGTATCGCGATTATCGAGAACGTGCGCTTTTAGTTCGATGGAGAAGATTAACAATCACATGCCGACGCCGCTCACCTTGCAATGTTTCTGCGAGGAGTGTAGCAACGATCAGACGCGTGGACCAACGACCGGCGGCAGCGGCGGCAGCAGCGGTGGCGGTGGCGGCGCAGAATCTGCGCGACACGTGTACAAATTGTATTCGGTCATAATGCATCAGGGTGCGACGATGACCGCCGGTCACTACGTTGCTTACGCGCGTCTACCGGACGAGTCTGCATATGCGGAATACTACCAGTGTGATCGCGATAACAAGCGGCCGAATTCAGCTCAGAGCACCGCGAGCACGAACTCGTCGTCTTCCACGTCCGATAAGTCGTCGTCGAGTATATTCAAGTACTTTAGGAGTAAGCCCAGCGTGAGCGAGAACAAGGAGCAGGTGGTGAAGGTCGGATGTCGCAGCATGGACTGCTGCGGCATCAGACGCAACAAGCAGGGCGTCACCTGGCTGGAGTGCGATGACGAGGCGGTACACGTGATCCCGTTGCGCGAGCTCGAGGACAAATTGGCGCCCAATCCGCGCAATTCAGCCACCCCCTATCTCCTGTTCTACGTGAGGTCGACGACGTAAGGAGCCGGCTGGCTACCTTGTCGAAAATGTATATCAAAAATGTCTCCTCCCTCCCCCCGACCTCCCTCATCCTTTCGAGACTTGAAGCGATGTAGCAGTATAACTGTAAAACGGACCTCGTTCTTCTCGTTCATTCACACCCCTCTGCTTCGTCGCCGCATTCTCGTTACTTCTCGTCCTTCTGCTCCTCAACAACTGTGCTGTGATGTACCGCACACATTCCAGGTCTGTGTACTTCTTCCTGTGTACGAACGTGCCGCACAAGAGCGATTTAGACGTGCGAGCGTGAGTATAATTTCATAGGAAATAAAAACTCCTTATTGCAAACGACATATGTTATATATTAGATTCCAGACGATTGCATATAAGTGTACGCTACTGTCGGAGAGTTTTAGGCACGCGTGATCTGGGTTTTATTCGTTTTGTGCGGCGGTCGTAAGAAATTTTCTCTGCCTCAGCCAATAATTCACATAGTAATTTATATCGCGTGCTTTAATCATTCTTAAGCACAAGAAGAGACACCTGAGATCAAAATCTGGGAAATCTGATCTGATACATGACGATTGTCAGACTACACATAATCGTAATCGGCTTAGATGAATTATATAAATGTTTGAATGATATTAGAAACAAGTTTTACTTATGTTCTGTAATATATTAAAAATATGTTGATGCTTTATTGGTTCTTTTTTTTTTTTTGTTTTAAGAGAGAATACGTCTTATATATGTACTATAGTATATATTATCTTTTACTTGTACATATATCTTTAATACTCTAAATTGTTATATACATATATTAAGAGTAATATCGAAAATCATGTCAGTTTTATTAAAAAAATTAATGGGAAAAAGGATTGAACAAGTAATGGAAACGAGAACGTTATTAGAACTGAAAACTGCAACAAGAAGAAGTCATAGCCTGACATTATAATATTATGTCATAATTTATCGTTACAATTTATTTTAGAGATAGATTTGAAGCTTTGAAAATTATTTCGCTTTAGTGTTCCTAGATTTTTCGACAGTGGTGGTACGGAAAATAAAAAAGAGAAGTGCGACCTGTAAAGTAACGAAAGAAATAAATACCCTCGGGGATTCGACGTAACGAATCAACAGAAATCAGCGAATGTCGATTCCGCGCTTAGACTACTCTTAGCTTTAGTTGGGACGTGGAACGTTTTATTATTGAGTTATCTGTAAAATAAAAATATTATGTATTCTTGACGCGCTTGTGTTTTTGCTATGTGTTTGTTTGTTGTGTGTGTGTGTGTGTATAACCAAGTCCAGGCTTATCGCGCCGCATCCACACGAGATGGAAGCACCTGACCTGTTTTTAAAGACCACTCGTCGCTATACGCGACTTAATGCCGATGGACGTCATTGCGACGTATCTTGAATATTTCAGAACGCCTTTTATTGCGAATATCCGTTGTCGCTCGAATCCTTGCCGATTGCGACGTTATTAATCGATTACGCGCCGAGAGAGGCAAAGCGATGTCATTTATAACTGGCGCCGCGAGCGCAAATAAAGTTCCTTCGCCGCGTGTGACGCTCGGTCCCTTTCCTAATCAAACAGGGACTCGATGTATAATTGATAAGACAGAGGAACGGAAAGATGTACATTCGCGTAATTGATCGCAAACTTGTCCCCTGCGATTCGATCGAGCCTTCTGCCTCGGGCCAATTTCGATTTAGCGATACGTCGTACGCCGAATACGCACACACACGTTTGATCCTTTGGAATTCGTGCGTGCACGCACTCGCGTTTGCGTTCGCGTTCGCGCGCGCGCGCGTAAGCTGAAATATTTGTTTAGTGTCCGCTCAATCATACGTGGCTACATCCGTATATCGATTATTTCTATAGGGGGTCAGTAGTGGAGTAGTGTTCCACCTGTCAGTCGGACGCGTGTAGTTACTACTACTTTCAGACGTGATACATTCAGTAGTTGGCGTATCTCTTAGGTGGAACACGCTCCTACACGGCTATGCTCTCGCCGGCGCTCCTCGACTAAGGTAAGTGAGTAAAATAACGCGCAGTCTCTCGCGCTGTGTTATTTGGCAGCGGTGTCAAAACTCGGTATTTGAGGACATTCGAGCGAACTCCACGAAAAGATTGAAAGCCGGAGTCGCGATTTCGGGAGGCTTCGCAAGATCGCGAGCGGCGACTTGTAATTTTTCTCATCGAGATATACGAGTCAGCCGCTTGCCTTTAATTAAAATTTACCCTCGGCCGGAGAAACGCAAACTCGTATTTTCCTTCGTCGAATTTCCGTATTCCAACTCTGTGCCTCAAATACTCGCGATCGTTATCTCCAGTTCTGAGTTCTTTAATTAAGTCTTCTTCTTTGTGCGCATAATTTCCGAGTACACAACGTACCCGAGACGCGTTCATCTGTAATTGTTAGACATCGTGTTCTCGTTCCCAATATGGTGAGTAAAGTGCAAGAGGATTACGTTTATATCGATGTGAACACACGCAATTCACACACACAGTCGAAACCACCGGCACGATCTTTGGCTGAAGAGAGACAACAACAGAGAAGAAGAAAAAAAAAACAGCTCGAGACACGCGTACAAGTACCTCTACCCTTCCAGCTTGCAATCTCGCTTGCGTCTCCTCCGCGACACAAAAGTCCTACGAGATTTCGGGTTTTCTCACGGTGTACATTACATTCGCATTCATCGCTCCGCTGAACGAGCATAATCGATACACCCGGCCGTCCGCGGCGAAGTCACCGATAAATGGATGTCACGATGACACGTCTGCGCGCACCCCTTCACAAATACGCGCGTCGCCTTATGCGAAAACACGAGCTTGATTTTCCCCGACGACTCTATCGTCGAATCAATCAACCCAAATACATTCCTCACACGCACATACACACACACACACACACACACACACGTAGTCTTTGCCTCTTTCTCGCGGTATACGTTTTTAAGTAGCCTCGTCGGCGACCTATGGCACAGCGTGCGTCGTGTTCTCGCAGTAGGTCACTTATCACCACGTGTGATCGCCCGCGAGTCGAAGCATCGCTTCGAACATTGTCTCGTGAATGGTACACTTAGCGGGCGCGAAAAGAGAAAATCCACGCGCAAGAATTTTCGAACTCGACCGGATTTTCGATCGATCGGCGATAAGTTTCGCGGGGGATTTGCCGAACTCGCGAGAATCGATCGGCTCGGATCGTGGAAGGGTCTCCCGCGAAATTTTCCGCGTTCGCTCCCCCGCGAACACGCGTCGCGGTATTTTCCAGCCGGGAGCGAATCACACCGGATTGATTCGCACGCGCGACTTACGCTCTTCCGATTGCCATTGCGCCGCTATGTTCATTGCAGGCGTACTCAAGTCATATAAATTATCGTTATGAAGCATCAGCAAATAACTGTAGACATGGTAAACATGGTGTTTACCGCCTGCTCATACTTGGCGCTCGCTGGTGCGGTTTGGATTTTCTTGCGGCTCATTCAGGCCTGCTTCTGGCTGCCGAAGCACTTGAAGAGGCAGAATGACGTTCAGAAGATGTTGCAGGACAAGGTATCTGTCGCAGTTTGAGTTTGCTTCCTTTTTGTCAATCAATGCGCCAGCGAATGCAACGTTGAAGGGAACGATCGATTACCTTGGATTTCTTATCGTTCAGGTGGACAGCTACGAAAAGTACGTGTTGGAGTGCGAGGAGAAGGAAAAGTCCGAGATGCTGGACCAGATCGACGACGAGAAGAAGAGCCTCGAGATGTCGGAGAAGTGGAAGGAACGAAGGGAATGCCTGGACATGTTGAAGCGCGAGCTAGAGAGAGTCCGCGAAGGCAAGGATATGTCCGACTGGGATAGCCTGCTGGACGAGGAGCTGAAGAAACACGCGGAGGAATTTGACTCTGAGAAAACTGCCGAGGAGGAGGACGAGGAGAAGGAGGAAGAGAAGCAGCAGCAGAATAATTCTAAAAACAAAATCAACAAAGAGAACAGCAAGAGCGAGAATGAGGGCAAAAGGATGTTCGAAGTGGATGCCGAGCTGAAGAAGAAGAAGTAACATTCGTCAAGTGCCTTAAAAGTGCCTTAATGAGACTCTTACGAAAGTTTTTGTTGAACCACTTTATGATCGTTTGCATCGATACACACAGAGGGATACACGCGCAAACGAAAAGCTGTACTGAAAGTTCATGATTGATGATTAAACAATCGGGAGCGGAAAATTGCTCGATCTGATTATCTGAATCCTTCGATGAGAATGCGTGTACACATTTCTATTCTTTGATTAATAATCTAACTCACAATTTAGTGTATTTATTACTATAGAGAGAAAGATAGAGTTTCTGTGTGCCTATATATATATATATATATATATATAGATTATAAAGTTTTATTATGAATTTTAATTGAATGTCTCACACGAACGACATGTATTTGCGACAATTCTGAGAATTATGTACGATCAATGTAAGGATCTTTCGTAGTGACGACCGCACATTGCGGATCAAAGAGGGGAATAAAGTTTTATTTAAGCGCACATGTAAACACGATGTTCTCGAGAAAAGGCAGGAAAATTAACCGAAAATTACAAAAATATATATATTCCAATAAATATCTTCTTTGCAACAATATTCTCCTCTTTCGCGTCAATTAAGCGTAAAATAACCTACAGTATGAATTATTAAGTTACAGCGATACCTCGAACGCCTGCGCGCGTCGATTCGAGAGTCTCGAACTCGCGCTGCTTCGATAATCGCAATCGCGGCCATTACTCGTTCATTTTGCCAGCGAGGCGCGGTAGCACCGGTTCGAGAAGAGCGGTTCCGTTTCCGTCGAAATGACTCGCACGCGCGGATCATCGTCACCGGGAGTACTGGAAGTAAGTCTCACACCTTCGTTACAACGATACGTCGCTAAACGATATCGCTAAAAACGAGCATCTCGCGAATCGAGTCGTCGGGAAGCGAGCAAAGTGTGCGTCTACCGTAACCATGTCCGAGAGTTCAAATCGCCGCGAAACGCGTTCTCGACCTACCGGCTCATAAATTAACGCTGAGAATACCGTAAATAAGCGCATTGCAGCAACAAAATGCATCGAAATCCCCGCCGAAAGCGAAAATCCGGCGGAACGAGCCAGCAGTCGGGCAAGATTCCGCGTGTAGCAATGGCGAGAATCCGAGTATCTCAACCGCCGCGACGACGTCGAATCGGAATCGGAGAGCCGATCGAAATATCGGCCTAAATCGCAGTCATTACGTGCTTTTCGTTCATTGCGTCAATTATTGTTGGTTAACTCGCGAGATTCAGGTCTACGGTTTACAGACATTGTCGGGAAAAACCGTTAGAATTCATTCTCGGTTAGGCTGCTATGTAATGCTCGCGCGCACCGGCGGATGGCGCCAGCGGCGCAGTACGGCGGGCGCGACAGACAGATAATAGTGGCGGTCGGCGTAGAGAGGGCGCCAGATGTATTCGCGCGGCCATACGAGTAGGTTGCGTCGCGAGGCGTCGCGATGCTCGCGCGACAAGCAGCAAGTGACGGCGGACTAGCATCGGCTCTGTTGACGCGGGGTGATAACGCGCGCATCCCCGAGGGTGGCCGACGCTCTCGTGGTCGGTGTTTCTTCCGTGCGAATCGCGAGAGTGCCGGACCGGCGGGCTTGGGCCGCGTTGTCGTCGATCTACGCGCGCACGCCGACGCATCGGCGATGTCGACCGGTCGTCAACCGCGGCGGTGCGTCGCGTCCTCGTGAGTGTCGTGCACGTCCATGTACAAGCTCGTCACGAACCCGCGGAGAACCGGCGACGGCGACGACGACGACGGCGACGACAACGACAACGACGGGAGCCATGCCGTGGCGTACGAGCAGCCAGCAGAAGAGGCGAATGTTGTTGACAACGATAGCGACGACTCCGCATTATCCTGCAAGCTAGGAGGACACATTGCTGCCGCCAAGTAAGTAAGTGCCGATTCTTTTTGCCCCCATAAAGAGCGGGTGACAGGGTTAGACTTTGTTTTGCTTCTCAAGTCGCGAGTGTCGATTCACGGACGTTGTTGTTTACCAGCCGATTCTGTGTTGTGACTTCTCTCTCTCTCTCTCTCTCTCTCTCTCTCTCTCTCTCTCCTCTCTCTCTCTCTCTCTCTCTCTCTCTCTCTCTCTCTCTCTCTCTCTCTCTCTCGCTCGCTCGCTTTTTATTTATCTGTCTGCCTTTGTCTCTGCGAAAGCCTTTCTTTCTCGTCGAGGCTCTATTTTAGTGCAGCTACTATTAACGACGGCTTCTATTAATAACGTCGTATTCGCGACATATGACAACTCCCGTGAATCGACATGCGCACTGGGGAAAGGGGTTAATTTTACCTCGACCTCGAGACGAGGGCTGATTACGGAAGCATCTCGCGCCAGGCACTATTGTGCGTACATCGAAACACGCATTGTTACCTCGCGCCGTTTGCACGCATACGCTGCGTGCGTGTGTTTATGCGTTTTTTATGCATTTCGGGAATGACATGCGAGGAATCTGAAGTAGGCTGGTGCGCGCGCGCGCGCATCGTTTTACTCGCGCCTGTACCGCTTTTCTCCACCATGAATTCCCGCATTTAAGGTTACTACGAGAATACAAATTATCATGGATACACATTTGCGATGAATAAACACGCGGCAGCTCGTAAAGGGAGCTAATCGGAAACGTTTGGCCAATCAGGCATTGAAAAACACGCATTTGTCTCTGTCATTTCTCAATATTGTATGAATCACGTACATCAGATGTTACTTTGACGTTTCAACTGAAGTTGCTTTCATGGCAATTGGCAGGCCAGCCTTAATACGCGATGCAACTATTTATGAGAGGTATGATGCATAAATTATTGATATTTATTGATCGCTCAAAGTATGCATGATTATAAAATATGAGCCGAATGGATCGTGCTTTAACAGTCGTGTTGATGATAATAATAATAAATAAGTAAATGTATAACGCACACGTGTGAGAAGTTCGATTTAATCGATCTCATCGATTCTATCTCCCCGATGTAACGCGTACGTGCATGTTTGCGAAACGCTTGGCTGGGGGGAGGGATTTACACACACACACACACACACATACACACACGCACACGTATGTGTACATAATTGTTCAAAGAGGTACTTAAATCCCGATCATGGCTGCGCGACACTGACAAGTAAACCTCGGAGAACGTCAATTTGTTTCCAATTTTTTATAGTTATTTTTAATGTCAAAATATAAAGAAATCTGTTATCATTTTTAGCTTAAATTATTTTCTCAATTTTTTCGAAATTTCTGAAGTTTTTTGTTCATTTCTTGTTCATTTTTTACCAGATTTTGACGTTAAAATCAGCTTGTTTGCTAGATAATGAGCCGAAAGATTACCCAACGTCGAATGTAGCGTAAAATTGAACACTTTTTGACATTAGCCGTATTAGATCCGCCATTTTGAATTTTACAAAATGGTTCTGATTCATAATCGGCGACATGCGTGTGTAAGTTTCAACAGTTTCAACAAATCAGATATATATATTTTTAAGAAATATCGTTTTAAATATGTATAAAATAGTGTACTTGTGCAAAACTTGAAAAATTTCGAAAAAATTGGAAAAATTAATTTAAGCTAAAAATGATAACAGATTTCTTCATATTTTGACATAAAAAATAACTAAAAAAGTTGAAAACAGATCAGCGTCTGACGTTCCCCGAGGTTTATTTGTGAGAGCCAAAGAGTTAAATAATAATGAGCGAAATCAATCTTTGCCGCGATATAGCGGTACTCGCTCGCGACCCTTTCGCCTTGCACATGCATGTAGAAAGCGTGAGCGATCGATGGCGGTTTGCGTGCTCGTCGACGCGTTCTTGACGCAAAATCACGAGTTAGGGTCGATTAACAAAACGTCGTCGTGTGTGAAGGTCAAGGATTCTCGCGTGACCGCGAGCGTGTTCCGCCGTCGAAGAAAAAGACGCGAGACTTATCTCGTGCGCGCTCGTCTCGACTCGCGCGATTCGGATCATTTCCAGCACGATTAAATTACGCTCGTGCAAGGTCTCGTCTCGGCTTGAATATTGGAGTTATACTTCAGAATTCGGAATATCGCAATTCGGAGTGAGAATTTTCAAATCGAAATTGGAAAAGCGTGGCGGAGAGCGTGACGTGAGAAGCTCGTGGTGTTTATGTTCTTTTTTTCTACATGATATGTTTGGCCGAGCTATTTTGGTAACACGTTATCTAGCAAAAAGCGTTTCGTGTCTAGTAAACACAAGGTACGCGAAGAGCCTACCTTCATTTCGGAAAAACATTTCCGCCCAAGGGCGAGTAACAGTCGGTCGAACACTTTTTGCTTTGCTCGAACATTTTTTCGTCAATTTCTAGATTGGTAGCTCTTGATTTCATCAAATGAACGCTCTAATCGCGGAATTAATATTTTTGTATATCCAAAAGAGTTAGATTTATTATTACTCGCGCAATTCACCTCGGTATACACGCGATTTGCTCGGACTGTATTCACGCCGAGGAGTCTGCATGTGTCATTCACACACGATTCATAGTATCTATCGATTTTCCGTACATAAAGCCAGTCGGCTGACGTATTTCTGATTGAAATATCATTCTCAACAGAGGTTAATGAATAGTCACGACGAGGAAATCGCGATTCCATCCGTGTATCGTGTTTCGCGCTTATCGTTTACATCGGAAGTCACGTGTCGTCACGGTCCCTTAAAATTATCGAATCTGTCAATCTTCCCTCATAGAAAATGTCGTGGGAGGGATGGCGAGAGAGAAAAAGAGAGAGGGAGATGATGAGGAGTGCTTATAATTTTGCAACGTTTAATATTTCAGTAGCCTCAATAGAGCACCCCTTAAGTTCAAGCTTCCCCCCTTAATCTAAATCTCCGAGAAACGTAAAAGCTTTGGCTGTCACATTGTCGAGTTTAACATCGGGTAAACAGTCGTCACGATTGGCGCGCCGCCACGAATATTTTTCTAACTAGAAATCAAGTCCGGACGTTATATTGTAGGACGGACATAAATAAAGCGAATGAGCGTATTATTTTTTTCTTATACGCATACACACGCGCACAATGAAATGTCGCCCGCAATTGCCGGTCGACCACACATGTGTGAAGTTGGCCCCGCATTTTCCGAATTCTGTATTTTTTCGAATTGTGCTGCATTGTGCTACGTTTGTGCCGTATTGTGCCGCAATCCGCAACTCTGTAACTCAGAGCATACTCAAGAAAATTAAGAAAATCTAAATTTTTGGTAGCCCCGCACTTTTCGAATTTTGAGTTTCTCTTGATTGTGCCGTATTGTGCTACGTTCGTGCCGTATTGTGCGGCAATCCGCAACTCTGTAATTCAAAGCATTCTCAAGAAAATTAAGAAAAACTAAATTTTTGGTAGCCCCGCATTTTATGAATTTTGAGTTTTTCTTGATTGTGCCGTATTGAGCTACGTTTGTGCCATATTGTGCCGCAATCCGCAACTCTGTAACTCATTCTCAAGAAAATTAAGAAAAACTAAATTTTTGGTAGCCCCGCACTTTTCGAATGTTGAGTTTTTCTTGATTATGCCCTATTGAGCTACGTTTGTGCCGTCTTGTGCTGCAATTTCCTCCTCCGATTACCTTCATCAGGCAGACTGTCTGTTTCTCATTCACGGCGATTCCCGGCATTTATCGGTTATCCGTGTAGAAAGACGACCATCACGCAGCTCCGTTCTATCGATCCGCAGCAGCCAGGCATCTACATCTCTCCCTCTTGCCGACGCACACATACAATTTCTCTCTCGCTCTCCCTCACGCATACACACATACGTGCGCGCGCGCGTTCTTCATTCCCTCGTGGCCCCTTCTCGCCTATCCGCTTTCATTCGCGTTACATACACCCACACTGCATTTCCTTCCAACCCTCTCTCTTTTCCTCCCTCCCCTGTCCTCTCAGACTTGGTGTACCTGAACGACGGACGAGGAAGCAGGTTCCTCAACCTCCGCTTTCCATCACCCATCGAAAAGCGCGATCAGCAGCGAGATGGGCTCTCTCTCTCTCTCTCTCTCTCTCTCTCTCTCTCTCTCTCTCTCTCCCCCCTCTCCCCCTCCCCCCGCTCGTTGCGACGGACATTTTTTATGTAGTTTCGCCATTCTCGTTCTCTCTGTAAGGATTGTATTTCGTCGAACGTACGCGTGCGAGTTACGCGACGAGAGCTCGCAAGAGTGTCGCAAAATATCGTCGCGGAATCATTTCACATTGAAATAAATACGCGGATAAGCACGCGCGGGCTATTTCGCGCGCGGCGATAACGAGCGCCCCCGTAATCGGAGAAATGAGGTCAATTATGGCTTATTGATGGCGGAAGTGTTTCGAGAATTAACACATGCGGTCGTTTTCATGTCCGCGCGCGAAGCGGACGATTTTTCATCGCCATCCTCGGCGACGCAGGCGGTAGAACGCGTGATTGTCTTCGAGGCGTTCCTTCCGCCGCGACGTCGTAGAAGAGAAGCAGGTGCGACGACGAAGATCCGATTCACGTTCTTTATCGCCTGGCCACGACGAGTAACGAACGGAAAGTGCATTAATTCGTCGCAGCTGCAGCTTCCTCCCGCTTGCGCCCCACACCTCGCGTGTTTCTCCTCGCGACGAGTCCGTCGCAATTATACAGCGAACGTAATGCTATCCGCGAGACTACGTCGAGAAACTCCACCGCGTGGATTTCGGTTTGCGTATTTCGTCGATTCTTGCGCTCCCGCGAGAATTCTGAATATTGCAGAGAAGGACAGACGCGGCGCACATTCTCGCTTTATAGAAAATGAAGTGCATTCGTCGCATTCCTAACACGATTCCCGCGTTCGGTGGATGGCACCCACAGATGCGTTTCGTTTTTGCAACTGGCAGGAGATCGTTTACGAAATAACAGATTGGCGAAACAGTTGGAGTCGCGCGCGAGTCGTAAACGAGCTCGACTTGAGAGCGAACTAATTATACGGCAAATGAACCACTAGGTGCGGCCGAGTTTATTTTTTTCAGCAGAATCTCAGTATCCTTTTGAGCTTTTGTTCTTGCAAAACAATTTGCAAATTTACCCCCCCGACCATCTGGCGTTCTTTTCAGCCGATTGTTCTCGCCGCACAATGCGCTTTGACGGCGAGTCAAATTGGTACACCGATATACCAACATATTGTAGGATGTACGCTAGTAGGATTCTGCTTTTCGGCAACATTTCAAAATTCACGCGAGAATTCTGCCTCTCGGCAACATTTCAAAATTGACGCGAGATTTCGCGCCGCTGCGCCACGTCGCGTTCGGACCGAGAGATTTCGCAACGCGGCCGAGTACTTTTGACCGATGACGGTGTCGCGTTAGGTAACTGCCGTCGAGGTAGTTGCATCGCACGAGAACTCACCCCGACTCCGCTAGACCGCCAGCCGAACGCCATCGGGAGAGCGAGTCGATCTCGCGTCGATCAGTCGTCGTTGGTCGGCGACCCGAGCCGACGACGGACGTCCTCCGCCGCGAGCGAGCAAACGAACGAACGAGCGAGCGAGCGATCGCGATCGCGATCGACGATCATGGGCGAGGTCTACTCCGTCTTGCACGCGGTCAAAGGGTGGATCCGCGGCGACGTGGAGGGCCGGAAGACCGCACGGCCGGGATATTCAGCGCGGAGCGATCGCGAGAACGAGCGATCCTGCGGCGGCTTCCTCGCCGATGAGCCGATCCTACGCGACCTCCTCAGCGGCGTCCCCACCGAGCACGACCTCATGGAGATCGCGTGCACAATCAATCGGCTGGTTTTCTTCTACGTTATTATCAGATGGCTCAATATCCGGCTGTGGGCATTCGTCGTAGACGACGGTAGTTCCTAGCGCGTCGCGAGACGGTGAAGTTTGAACGACTGGAGCGGCCCGGGAAAGTGCATACGAATATTATATGAAAGTCGAGTGTCGCTTGGCGCAGGAAGGAAGATTCGGCGGGCGAAAGAGAGAGAGAGAGAGGGAGAGAGAGAGAGAGAGAGAGAGAGAGAGAGAGAGAGAGAGAGAAACAAGTCACACACATACACTCTGGAAGTTGCCGAAGTCACTCCGGGCCTGGAGTTTCCACGCGATTATGCGAGCCGGCGCAGCAGGAACTTAATTAACACCTGGACACGCGCGCGATGTATGCGCTGCTCCATTCGTCCGCGTAATCGAATGCGATGTCGAATCATTGATCTTTGTGACCGCAAAAAATAAATGATGTTGTTGGCCTCATTCCTGCAGTTTTTAATGTACGATTACCGCGATTATACCGTCGTTACTTATTTTCACCGCCGCGTGTCTCCGTTTCCGGCCTGGAGATATTCCGTCGCGATATTGCGATCGCCGTAACACTCGAGAAAGAAAGCCCGAGTCGAGTTCAAGAAACTCGCGGGAACTCGTAGAGCCGCGTAGAAACGGGCATGCTTAAAGTGAGAAGAAAATGGGCTGGAAAAAATGCGCGCGAGTCGTTCGCGACGAATGCACGAAGGATAAAAAGCGAAGAAATAGCGCAGCGCGATGATCATCACAGCTTTCAGGCGAGCAAAGTTGCGTGTTAATGAGGTTTCCGTTCGTACGTATTGGCGCATGCGGTTACATAAGCGTGCCACTGCAAATAGTTTATTGCAACACACACGTATTTCTTCGCGACGGCGCGCTGATATATTTTTATCTTGCGACGAACGCGCGCGGTTTCCCCGTTTCTCTTTTCGCGTGAATTTCGCGCGTTAAACGGGCAAAGAGGAACCGCGAAACGCGAGTCTCTCCCCTCTCTCTATTCTTCTTTCTCTCTCTCTCTCTCTCTCTCTCTCTCTCTCTCTCTCTCTCTCGTACGACCGAGATATTATTTTCGTACGGTTGAGTGACAATTTTCCAGGGAAAATATACGCGTCTCTCGGGATGCGTAATCGATTCTCTTGCGTTACTGTGAAATGCAGATTCGCGGAGCGAAATACGTGTCTCCCTCTCTCTCTCTCTCTATCTCTCCCTCTCTCTCTCTCTCTCTCTCTCTCTCTCTCTCTCTCTCTCTCTCTCTCTCTCTATCTATCTCTCCCCCTCTCTCTCTCTCTCTCTCTCTCTCTCTCTCCTCAACGCGAGGGGGAAGTCGCTTCGAGAAATGATACTTTGCCGGTGAATCGAGGCATCCAAAAATAAATCCCCGTTCTATGCTGTATTACGTGTATTCCGACATATTTAACACCGACAGGGCACGCGCGCGCAAAGTGGACACGTGGGTGTTCGATTTCTCCCGCTTTCCTTAACGAAAAACGGCGGTGCAGAAGGAACGATATCCTCGCGGTGAGGAGAGAGAAAGAGAGGACTTAATTTCAGCACTTTCTTCTTGGTTGCATACGAGACATGAAGTATTTCCAGCAACACACTTGCGCGACGATGTGCCGTTTCGTAAAAACTTGCTCCGGAAATATTAATCGCGGTCGTTGGCCCACTGTTGTGTAATATAATAGAAGTCCTATTTACGGAGAATAATATAGTGCACATAACGACAGGAAATATGGACCGTCGGACGGGCGGAAATACGTGTAACGTCGGCCATACATACGATGCTTTAATATCATCGAAATGCGACGCGCCCGCGGGGCGAGGTGATGCATTTTTCACGCGGGCTATGAGCTTTGTCCTCTCTCTCCCCCCCCTCACATCCCACGAAGATTTATAATTCACGCGGTCGAACGCATTCTCCGTAGGCCGCCGGTGCCGGTTACGGCGCGAATGTTCTTTATTCATACGGCCGATCAACTTTTTCATGTGTGCTGCATAATATATTCCGATGTATTTCTGTAAACGTCTGCCGTCTGTAATTTTCAAGTCGCCTTGCGCGCGCGCGCGAAAGGTACGAAACGGCGAATGTAAACGGCGGGGTCACGTCTGCCGGTAACTACGACTAGCGGTAACGACTGGCGTATAGTCGAGAGTGGAAATTCGCGTAATGCGAAGTTTACGAGGTTATCGTGCGCGTCGCTCGGCGCGAACGCGTCACTCCGTCATATTCCGTTGCACGCGGTCCGCTAATTGCGAATTTCGTCGCGGGAAGGTAATCGCCGCCAAAAACGAAACCGTGAGACACGGTTGCGATCGCGCCAAGTCACGCTGAATCTTACGGAAACGCGCGAGTGATCGATGCGTCGCGCGCAAAGTTCACGGACCGGACGCGCTTTGAACGCGGCTTGCACGCCGACGACGACGACGGCGATGGCGATGGCGATGCACGCCTTCGAGATCTTTGTGTGAGACCATCGTGTGGGATCTACAATGTAGGGATGACTCAGCGCGACCGCTGTGTGAAAGAACTCCACGTGAGGCTCCGCGCGAGCATTTTGCTCGCAGGCGGCCTGGCGCGATGGGAAAACGTGCGCGACGCCGTTGTCGCGTATTCTATTTCGTTTTCAAGCCGCCGGCACGACCCGCGTCCAAAGGCGATTTTATTGCAACTGTAGCGGGCAATTCGCTATTTCTCTCTTCCTCTCTCTTTCTCTCTCTCTCTCTCTCTCTCTCTCTCTCTCTCCCCTCTCCCCCTCCCCCTCTCTCTCTCCCTCTCTCTCTCTCTCTCTCTCTCGACACATTTGACCGCCGCTTCGGGTTCGTTCATTGTACAAAAGACGATTGTGTGGCAGATTTTTTGTAAACGAGGCGAGGAGAAACAAATTGGAAGATAAATATATAGAAAAGGGTACACCTCACCAATTTTTTTCATTTTGAAATATGCTATAAAAGATGAAATTCTGAGTGACTTTTCCTAATACAATTATATGGGAGTCGCTTATAGTTTCTGAGATATTTGACTCAAAAATTTTATAATTGTACGTTGAAGTATATATTTGAAGTAGACAAGCAGTTTTCATTCACTTTAAATACAGGAAACAGTACATATAAGCGGGAGAGGGGCTCCGCCCCTCCCCAAACAAATCCTAATCTAACCTAACTTATTGCATCTTTATATATTTTTGGACATTGTTGAAAAAAGTTCTCTTAAAATCTATCACCTGGCTCAACTTATTATAATATCTGCATTTAATTAGATGTTGTGGCTTTTAAAGTAGCTTTTCAGCATCTCTCAACAATATGTAAAGATGCAATAAATTACGTTAGGTTAGGATTTTTTGGGGAAGGAGTGCGGGGGAGGGGCGGAGCCCCTCTCCCGCTTATATGTACTGTTTCCTATATTTCTATGTATACACTATATTTGGATATATTGGGATTGTACTGTAAATAACATCAGCTTATGATATCTGGAATTTAATTCCAGAATAATAAAAATTTCAAAACTTTAAAATGAAATATCTCGAAAATTATAAGCGACCCCCATATAGTTGTATCAGGAAGTCATCCCAGAATTTCATCCTTTATAACATATTTCAAAATGAAAAAAACCGGTGAGGTGTACCCCTTTCTATATATTTACCTCTACTTCAAATATATTTCAATGTACAATTATAAAATTTTTGAGTCAAATATCTCAGAAACTATAAGCGATCCCCATATAATTGTATTAGGAAAACTCAGAATTTCATCCTTTATAACATATTTCAAAATGAAAGAAATCGGTGAGGTGTACCCTTTTCTATACATTTACCAATTGGAATAAGTCACGAGGCTGATCCGAGCCTGTCCGGGGATTAGTCGGCGACATCATAAGAGCAATCACGCGGGCGAGTCGCGGTGACATGCCGTACCTCGCGTGACTGAGGACGGGTATCTTCAAAGTTTTGGAGAATTTACAGTCGTTGCAAACAGAGACAGAGGGAGAGAGAGAGAGAGAGAGAGAGAGAGCGAGAGAGAGGAGAGAGAGAGAGAGAGAGAGAGAGAGAGAGAGAGAGAGAGAGAGAGAGAGAGAGAGAGAGAGAGAGAGAGAGAGAGAGAGAGAGAGAGAGAGAAGGAGTAAAACGACGGAGTCGAAGGTTCAAGGATACTGCGGGGAAGCGGTGTCGGCGACGTAATACCGCCGTGAAAAATTTCGCAGGAGCGGATCTGACATGCGGAAAAGACGTGAAAATTATTGGGTCGGTATCGTGATTTGTGTCTGCCACGACGCGCCGATATCGAGATTAATGACGGCGGATTTTCCGCGGAAATATCGTTCATGAAAACAGAAACGTGAGCCGACGTCATTTAAATTCTCAAATTACGAAACGCTTGTTCGACACGCTGATTACCGCGTCGATTTATCGGCTCCCCCATCCATCGTCGCTCGCGTGTAACCGACTCGTTAAAATGCTATTAATTACGCCTTGTACCAAAACTTAACGAGACACGGTGGTATCACGGAGCGCCGTTCAGCGGGAGAATCGCTATTCTCAATATATTAATAACAGAATCGCTCAGCTTTGTCTCCCGTTCCATTCACAGTCTCCTTTGCCCTCCTCCCCTCTCTCTTTCTCTCCGCTCGTGCGATTCTTTCGACGTTCCGCTCCGCGTCCGATTCCGATGTTGTCAGATGCGTTCTTCATGTTCCGAGGGAACGTCCTCGAAGCAAGATTGATTCGGTTTGCGTCAACGGGGGGGGGGGGGGAGTTACAAGGCGGCCAGACGCATCTAATTTTAGCGAAACCTTGTCGACACGCGAATGTGCTTACGAATGAGCTTTATCAATCAAGCGCGCGCGCGCGCGCGTCAAAAAATACGTCTATTCCGCGTGGATACACACTTTCCTCCAGCTCGTCCTTTTGCGTCGAGGGAATACGACGGTTATTATCCCTCCACAACAGCTACCGAGTCTGACTGTACATTGACCCCGCTTTTAGCGTCGTTCAGTTTATCCAGCATACACACGCGGAACGCGCGTACACACGTAGAAGGGTCTTTTATCAGTCAGCGATCGCGAGGCGGTAGAAGCTTCAGCGAAGTTTCTTCTCGTAATGGTCACGATCACATACACATATTCTTCATGGTCGTGGCCGGAATGTCTCCGTTTATTCAGTTGAATCGTCGTCGCGCAGCGAGAGAAAGAGTGAAAGAAGATCAGGTCGCGCGCGAGTTAATTGGCCGCGGATCACGGCAACATGTTTCTCTTTCCCTATGCGTGATCCTGATCATTTGCAGCGAGCAGCTCCTGCGAAGCGCGCACGGGCTCGAGGTGCGATATTTTCCTGACCCAGTAAAGACGCGTCTTCGCTTGACTTGATTTTTGCGCGAGCGTTTCTGCTGCGGCGTGATAATTATCGTGCTACTTCCTGCCGTCGCTCGCTTCTATACACGACTCGTGCAATCTGCATCTTTGCAGTCTCGTCCTTGTGCATCTCACGGTGCTACGACGCGGGGTGCGCGAAAATCCGTTTGAACGTCCAACTCGCCCACACTCGCCGACGAGCAAGGGCAAAGTTTCCGGTCTCCCTGCCGTTTGGGATTTTTGCGCACGTGTCCTGCTGTGCAAGGCGTCGTCTCGAGAATCCTGCAGGATTCGCCCAGTGTTTCTCGCCCGCAACGTATTCAATATAATGTCGAGGCTACGCCTCTAGTGATTTCCCGGCGGCCGCGAACGGCCGTTGATTTCGCTATTTCGAGGATTTCATGAGCCGTAGATGAGACGCTCGCGGTATTTTTGGTCGCGTTAACTGGAACACGCTCTGGGGCCGCGGAGAAAATTAGTTCCACCGAAGCGGCTCTTCAACTACTTGGTGCGTTCGGCCGGAGCGTGTTCTCGCTCTTCGGTTGAAGATGAGGGATTTACGTGGTACGGCGAGTGGATGTGTCGCCGGGGCACGATGAGTGTCGGATTTATTTTGAGTCGTCCCGCTCACACGGGCAGTTCTCCGCCCGTGTAACTCAATCGTGCCTGCTTCTGTCCTACGTGTCCCTTCTACTGCTATCTGAGAAAAATGTGATTTCGCGATCTATAATAACTCGCTTGACTCACGGGTTCCTACGCGGTTTCGTCACTATCGAGCAATCGTGCCGAAGATAGCACCGCCCGTATTCGCTTTCGAATGTATCGGAAACTAGAGTACTCGCTTGATTCTTCGTGTACTTTCAGCTCTCTCTCTCTCTCTCCCCCCCCTCTCTCCCTTTCTCAAAGCTTTGTCGCGCTCGGGCCTTTGTTTATTCGCGAGCGAAACTGCAATATCCACGTTGCGTTTATGCATCCGTATCTGTAAGCAGCAGCGGGAAAGTTGCAACATTTTTCTTTCTTTAAAAAGTTTTATCAGCCTTCCTATCGGATACCGGACGAAACTGAAACTCACCAGGAGGAAAATGTTGCAATCTCCCTCGGCGGGGACTTATCAATTTGCCTGAATGTATCGCGACGATCATTTGAATTCGGACGAACGTGATGATGCGTTTGTTACGCGGATAATACGGTATTACACGTATATATGTATATAACTATATATATATATATATATATATATATATATAAATAACTATATGTATATATATATCTCAAGTCGCGTGTAATACAGTCCCTTGGAGCTCGGTTTACTCGTATCGCCAACCGACCTCTTAGGCTCGTCCTGGCGCAATTAATGGCTCCATCCTGCCGTGCAAGTTGGCAAGCGCACACCAACAGGCGGGCGAAACAGTACTGCTAGATACGCGAACGCGACGTGCTCGTTATCGCGCATCTACCGTGAGAGACTTTGGATACGCGGGAAATGTACGTACTTATGTATGTACGCGCATGTACCCGCAATAAATTGCCAACTACCAGTCATTAGATACGCGCACAGGGCGCGCAACAGTCGCTGTGCCGTTGCTGATACGAATAGGATAACCTTCCATTCTCATGAAGAGCGTGAGAAGTGTAGCATTGAGGGAGGGAGAGAGCAAGCGAGAGAGAGAGAGAGGGGGGGAGGAAGGAGGCTGGCAGGGGGAACGTGCTGATCTACGCAGGAGCAGCGAGATTTAATAAAATTCAATTGAGGTGTTCGCGCGATAGAACGTACGTACGCGAGAGCGTATATTGCGCGAGCACGTCCGATAGATGGGCGCGAAACAGGGGAAATGGAGAAAGAGCGGGCGATGGGATCCCGGGTCCTTTGAGGGGAATCCCCTGGAATGAAAGGAGATAACATACCGTCGTTTAACGATTTCACATTCGCGCGCGCTCTCTATTTGCTGTCGATAAGTCCGAAAGTATCGCGCGCGCCGGCGCGGCGGTTTGATGATTCCGTCCCCTTGTGTAAACGCGTTAACAAACGACCGTCCTGACGATGCCATTAAATAAATGCCCGCTCGATCGGGACGCTTCAACGATGACGTCGAAAATGCCGATGTTTTACCTACAACAGCCCTTTATTACAGTGCACGTATTACGAAATAGGCGAAGCAGTCGATTACCCCTCGTCTCAGTTTACCCGTAATTTTTTTGTCCCGCTTTTTTAGCGCCGACCCGGAGCCCCGTTTAATTCCGCGATGTTAGTCGAGAGCGAGAGAGAGAGAGAGAGAGAGAGAGAGAGAGAGAGAGAGAGAGAGAGAGAGAGAGAGAGAGAGAGAGAGAGAGGGAGGTAGCCGATTATCGATCCGCAATCCATCCGTTTGGAAATATCTCGACGTCTCAGAGGTAGGTCAGGCTTCGACAGGTTTGATGTCGAGAGTTGAAAATAATAGTGTGACGTCGGACACCCGATAGATCCTGCTGATCCACAGCTGCGCGTTGCGTCATAGATACGTCTGCTCGGATTTATCTTGGGCCGTGGGCTTGTCCATTCCGAGACCGAAATTTCGAGACTCGAGCTTTCCGCCGCGATATCGTCTCTCGGATTGAAATAATCCAGGCCAGGTGTGCACCCGACCTGTGCGGACAATCTCACGGCTGAACTGACATTTTGCAGAAAGACGGGAGAATCCTTCCGAGAGCGTGCTTGACATTTTTGCAAGCTGCCTTTCGCCCCGGCGACGTAGCGATGCGGCTGCAAAATTACCAAACGACGACGTCGAAGGGAGGCCATGACGTCGCTAGGGAGGCGGCGGCGGATAAATCTTTCATTCATTGCTCCCCGAGCGTCACTCATTTATCGTTAATCGATGAGCCCGTGTGCAAAAGCCGAGTCGTACGCGTCCAGCTCGGATGGAATAATAAATACGGAGAAATGGCGTTGACACACGGTGTCGTACTTTACATAACTTTCGTCCCACGAGTGTCACTTATTTTCATTTAAACGCCCTGGACGTGCGGTATATCAACGTTTTCACGGATGAAAGCTTGCAGCCGACGGTGTCGTTATTATGCGAGCAAACAGGTGTTTGCTTATTCCGGTGACGCCGTCGTTGTCGTATCCGTAAACCGAACACGCTCGCATAATCGTGTCCGAGCGAACGACCGGACGAATGCCAGCTCTCGATGATGCGCCGAAATTGGCGCAAAATCCATTTTACAAATACTCCGCATGACGATATAAATGCAAGCCCTCGATGATACAAATGAGATTCGTTGCGCGATCGAGCCGCGATGGGTTATTAGTTACGCCGGATTCGATCATCGGATCGCGTTTCGTTTGAAACTTTAAACGCTATTAGTTTGTGTATTTTCCTTCCAATGCGGGATCGCGCTATTCGTTTAGTGCCACGCTGTAAAAAGGTTTGATGAGTCGAAACAAGCCGGAATGGCGTTAAAGGAACTCGATTTCACGCTTTTATCACGGCCAGGTCAGCCGCCCTGACCAGCCTTGTTCAGCTACGTTTTCATGTTTCCCGTTATCTCTCGTTTGTGTTGAAACAAACCCCAAAGTTAGCTCGATTTCTCTCTTCCTCAATTGGACTCGAGCGCAGTTTGCGCGGCGAAATTGCTGCAACTCTGAAACTTGGTCTTCTCTACCTGATCTATCCTCCCCCGTCGTGTATTACAGAGATATCAGATTTTATTACGAGAGATATCATTTCGCATCACTGGACATAGCTCATGTTTCCCTTTATAACAATAGGATCGTGTCAAGAGCAAGCGTACTCGCCAATTATTTCGGGAGATTAGGAAACGCACGGGGGCGGGCTTAACATTGATGATCTCTCCGGAAACGGAACCGTCCAGATACGGCGCTTTCTAATCCGACCGACACGTGTTCCTCGTCGCGGGCGGAAGCGGTGCGACGACGTCGAGGCTTGAAAGATATCGGGGGTTGCCACGGTGGTGGTGGTGCTGCGACACAGCCGTGGCCGCCGTTTCACCCGTCCGTCCTTCCAGCCGCCTGCCTGGCTACCGGGGGTGGCGATGACGACGTCGGAGGCGGCGGTGGCTGGTGGGGGCGGTCGAGTCCGCGGCGTCAGCCGCGTCCGCGTCGTCTGGCTTCATCCTCGCAGCCGGAGTCAGTCGGGTGCCAGGCGCGACGCGTAGCAGTAGTACCCGCTGCGAGTGTCTATAGCCTCTCGCTGCCAACCTTCTTCGCTGCACTTCGGCCGCGGTCGATCCCTCTCGGTTCCTCTCTCTCTCTCTCTCTCTCTCTCTCTCTCTCTCTCTCTCTCTCTCTCTCTCTCTCTCTCTCTCTCTCTCTCTCTCTCTCTCTCTCTCTCTCTCTCTCTCTCTCTCTCTCTCTCTCCCCTGCTCTCTCCTTCTGTCTCCCTCTCGCGTCGTTCCTCTGTGTGTGCGTGTCTCCCTCTCTCCCCCTCTCTCTCTCTCTCTCTCTCTCTCTCGCTTTCTCTCTCTCCTCTTCATTCTCTCGCACCCCGTAGTCGCACAACTTGGTGCGCGCGATCGTTACTCCGAGAGAGCGCGAGCGAGCGAGCGAGCGAGCGAGTAGCCGCGCGCGGCAGGTGGAAGCGACGACGACGACGACGACGACGACGACGACGACGCTGTTTCATCGCGACGACAACACTCCGTCGTAATCATTGGCAGATGTGGAGTAGTGGCGCGCGCGCGAGAGTACCCTGTGAGCTCTCGCTGGGCGAGAAGGGCGATCGCGAGCGTGAGATTCGCGATAACTCGCACGAGATAACTCGCGCCGAGATCTTGCGCGGTGCACGAGCAGTGACCGAGGAAAATAGCCGGTGCTCTACACTAGGTGTCCTTATTATATTATAATCAAGCGGGGATCCTGGTCGAGGGAGAATCCGATCGTGGAGCGGAAGCTGCGAGGCGAGCGGCCGGGGAGATTGCGCCGAGACCGAAGAGACGAGAGAGCCTGCAGTTCGAAGGGAAATACGAGCGCGCATATCGCGGCGAGACTCGGGATCAATTGAGAAAGAGTTCTATTGTATTCCAACGACGAAATCCGAGAAACGCGAAACGAGTGGGCGGTCGCGGTGCAGATGCGATGCGGACGAGAAGTCTGAATAACAGTCGCAACGAAACGAGACGAGACGAGACGAGAGACGTTTCCCGATTTCCGCGTCGACATCGAATCAAGAACGGCACCAGCCAGCAGAGCTGAAGAACCTGAATAAAGGATTACGCGCCTCTGTTGCCCGACAGCTCGACGGAAATCCAGTAGCGAGATAAAATAGGTCAGCGATACAGAGAGAAAGACAGACAGAGAGAGAGAGAGAGAGAGAGAGAGAGAGAGAGAGAGAGAGAGAGAGAGAGAGAGAGAAAGAGAGAGAGGCCGTGATACCGCAGACTCCCCGAGCACATTGCGACAACCTAATCGAAGCGTCATCACGATAAGCGACTCTGCGATGAAGTAAACTCCTCAACTCGAAACAAAGACGGACATCCGTCAATCTGTGATACCGAGACGAGTCAGTCGCGACAGGACAGGCAGAGTCGGTCGCGCGGTGCGGCAGAGTTGTTGCGCAGGTAGTGAATCTCTAATCAACGGTAGCCTCGAGCTCCCCGTGGAATGAACGGGCTCTCAAGCGGATCAGGATTACCGCCGGCGAATTAAACCGCTTCATTTCTGGAGGAATCGGGATCACGATCGCGATCGCGAGAGCACGGCTCGTGCGCGCGTATCCGGTAACGAAAGCCGACGTGAACGTCAATTGACACGAGCGCGGCTTGTATCGGAGCCGGATAATCGGAGGGGGCAAGCAGGTCACTACGGATCGCGCAGAGCTCGAGTCGGATAGCCATAAATTCGATATCCAGCTCGGAACAGCCAAGACGACGACACGCCGTCTAGGTTGCGCGAGGCGTCCGCTCCAAGCTGCGAAGCCGCTCGTGCTCGACAACGCGAGTCGCGACAAGTCGCGACGGCGAACGCGATCAGCCGGTCGTTGCACCTCGCCCGCTCGCTCCGGTAAATCTCCGAACGTCTCTTCGCGATATACCGTTAGCACACTCACACACACACATACACGCACGACGCACCGAGAGATCGGAGCGGCCTCCGCGGCGCACCAAGAGGAAGGCGAGACTCGGTTCCGAGCGGACTCTCCGGTCTCGCTCTTCGAGTCGAATCGGGGACGCTCGCTCGCGTCTATTTTTCCCGCGAGAGGATTCCGGAACAAGTCCGTGGCAGCTGCGTGTTGTTTCTCGCGTAGAGTTGGAATCCAAGCTTGCTTCCCGTTGGACGTTGGGAATAAGCGAAGAGAGGAGCGGGTGAGCTCTCGTCCCCTTGATTAACTCGAGGACACACATACGCCATCCAAGCAGACACAGACACATACACATAACCGGAGATAGGCTCGAGAGACAAGTGAGAAAAGTGCCGATTGTGGTCGCGTGGGAGGAGAAGGGAAGGAAGAAGGAGAAGGAGAGGACAGTAGTCGGCCGACAAGATCCGCGCCGTTATGCGCACATTGGCCGAAGCGATGAAGCATCGCGCGATCAGCTGACTAGCCGGGCTCTTCGGCGGTCGCACCGCTGATAAGAACACCACCGTGGACTCTGGGACCCCGCAGCGACGTCCGCCTGTCTGCTCTGTCATGACGTTCGGCACTCCATTCAACAGCGAAAAATCGCAGTTCGCCGGCGAGAATACCACTCGGTATGTGTACCACGCGCGACGACGACGGCGATGATGTCAGTCGATCCTTATCGGGAACGAAATCCCCCGAGTTGCCTTCTTTGTTTTCGAGCGCGCATCGCTCACACCTGCGCGATTATCGAGATATTAATCTTGGTCGTTTTAACGTTGACACTGTCAACATTGTAGCGCGGGTGTTCACTGACGTTATGATACTATTAGTTCTCGTAGAGTATAAGCAATTGCGACTAATAATTGCGCTGGCTCGGTTTCGCAGTCGACTCATTGAACTAAACTGAAAGATAGTTTCGTTAATGTAATAAAATTTTCGTTGCCTGAGGGAGAGTGGGTCTCAAATGGGAAAGTCGCTTGTAGAGGCAAAAAGTTGCCAACGACTAAATTGCTCTCATTATCTTGACTATATCGAGACAAATTCTGTTACCGCGATAGCGGAGGTATATCATTTTTCATTTATTCAGTTTTACGACGCCAAGGTCTTCCGCCCCCTCTCCCGCCCCTCGCCCCCCGCAGAAAGAAAGAGAAAGATGTTGCTGCGAACGAACGCGCGAGGGCAGTTAGCTCCGCCATTTGCAACCTTAGAAATTGAGTTGGTGCAGAGTCAATTCGAGAGAGAAAGAGAAAGAGAGAGAGAGAGAGAGAGAGAGAGTTGCACCGGCCGATCCGTCTCTCCGAAGCGCAGCAGACGTAGCCGCGATCACGTCGATTCGTCCTTCGACGGTAACGCGATGCACGCGCACGCGGCCACGCTTGCAAATTTGCGCGGGAAGCGGAGACCATCCGCGCTTCGCGGAGCACGTATTGTCTCTCGAGTCGCCCGGGTGGTACAGGGTAGGGGCCAGGGAGGAGGCAGACGAACGCACGCCGCGGAATGCAAATGAAAAATTCTCGCGACCGCGACGCTATTAAAGCACTCGGCTGCTGCCACTGTCACTGCCGCCTCTCTTCAGGGCCTTCCGACGGCTGCTTACCCTGGGCGACGCGGTCGCGCCCCGGGGAGTCGTGAAATCGAATTACCACTAGAGAGGAAGAGAGAGGAGCACGCGGCGGATCATCGGATCGAGTGGGCCGCTTGGCGAGAAAAATTGGCGGATACACCGCGTCGGTGGAAACGCAGGCAAGGTCGTCGCGACTGGGCTAGATGGATCGCGCGCTGTGACCTTATTATCCTCGGCGTAACCCGTACAGCGGGACTCGAGCGCGAGATTATAACGAGGCGGGTGGGTGTCGGGCTGCTGTCGGGAGATCGACAGCGTCGAAGCAGCACAGCCGAGAGACGCGGTGTATCCGGCCGGGTATATCTTGCTCGTTTCACGCCGCGAGGGATCTAATTGTGAGGAATGACACACATGCCACATGAGTATACGAGTATGTGCGAATATTCCTTTTTTCTTCTCTCTTTTTCGTTTCTTTTGTTTTTCCTCGATGATTTCGGCCGTCATCGCGTGGGTCTCGCGCCGGCGGACACGGAGGCCGTCCCCGCGGCCGGCTTAACACGGCCGGGGAAAAAAAATGGTCGCGCATTAGGTACGTTGGGCCCCGGTTATGGTCATTGCGCCAATTCACTCCGACATCCGTCCACGTCATGAGCGCTCGCGTGTGGACAGGCAGTTCGCTTCGCGGGCTAAATACTCCCGTTAGGGCTGCGTTTTCTTTTTTGCTTTTGCACTGTTGGTCCTCCTCTTCTTGTTGCCGCGGTGACAGTTTGCGGAGACAAAGAAGTCACGCGAGTCGCACGTGGGACTTTAGACGCGACGCGACGCGGCGTCGGGGAACGTCTCGGTGAGAATGTTCCAGCAAAGATCGACATGTGTCGTGAAATTATTTCAGGGTTGTTTGCTCGTCAAGCAGACAAGCGCGCGAGCACATGAACGTGAAAATCAAGGGGACTCGTTTCGGGTCAAGACACCGGAACATGGTCGTTTCCACTTAGCATGTTGATGCCTTCGTTACTAAACGGCGCTTAATTTCGTGAAAATTCGGGTCTGTAAATACATAACATATTTTATGCTTGACGAACGCTTAGCTCGATCAAGACTCTCTCTGAAACGTCTCTTTCGTGTATATCTAATTACACAACCGGTTAGTATTTCCCATTAAATTAAACAAGAATCCGACATGGCGGACACCGCGATTGCTGAATCCTCAGCCAGCGATCCAATCGTAATTGTAATTCGTTGTTCGATATCCAATTATAACGACGAAATATCACAAGGCACGTTGAAACGTTATCGGCTGTACGGTAACGCGTAAACTTGCGTAACGCAACGCAGGACGCGAGGATCCGGCGTGGAGACGCCGCGCCGGAGAGCACAATTTGAGAGCGGGAATAGACGAGCCGTAAATTCGCAGCGCAAACGCGACGTGTGTGCGTCATCGTCGTCGTCGCCGTGCTCGCGACGCGTTGTTATCGCCGCTTCTGCCGCGCAAAAGTTGTCGCAAAATTCCCCGCAGCGGCGCGTCGCACGCGCGGCACGTTCTCGATCGCAAGGTTTAACTAGCAGCCGTATTATGCAGCGCGCAGCGGTAACGAGTGCGCACAATAGCGCCGCGACGTTTCAGCGACGACAGCAAAAAAAAGAAGTGAAACGGGCCCGGGGTGGGGGTGGGGGGAGGGAACGTTAATTCATCTTGTCTTTATCGGGAACGTAACGCAGGGCGCTTTTGTTGCAGCGCGCTCTCGTTACAGCACGCACGTTCTCGCACGTGACGAGGCTTGGCGCAGCAGCGAGCGCAACTGGCGCGAGAGCTGGAGGTTGCAGTCAAGGCTGTAGAAAGGCGCTGCCGGTTGCATCTCTCGCGCGAGCTATACTAACAACAAGCGCGGTCGTCGACACCGCCGCTCCTCCGTTCGTCGCGCTGTTTGTGCAAGGTCGTTTTACTTAGGTCCGTGTCTCTTGGTCGTCGGATCAAGCCGAGCCGCGCTGCGTGCTCGCGTTCGCCGTCGTGACTGACGGGGATGACCCCACGGTGATGTCCGATGAATCGTATCGACTAGTCAGACGCTTGTAGAAGAGGATTGCGAGATTGCTGGAAAGCGCTCGAGTCGAGTTGAACGCTGCCGACCTCTCTCGGGGTTGTGCGTGCGTGGCGAGCCAGCCGTCCCGATTAATTGTACGAAATTACCACTTAATCGTATAAAATTGAGAGTCCAATTTATTCTCTCTCTCTTCCCCCCCCCCCTCTCTCTCTCTCTCTCTCTCTCTCTCTCTCTCTCTCTCTGCTATAACAGTATGAAATACAGTACTGGCAACCGTGTTCACTCCTCGACTGTCTAATTATTGCTCTATTATTTTATATTACTCTATATGAATCTATTATTATTTATACCAATATTCATTATATTATTATTTTTTTTTGTATTTTATTTTATATTCCATTACTTGTTTATACTTACCTTTCATATTCCTTCAACTAATGTATAACTCAAAATTCTTTGTATCATTTTTTACTTCCTTGCGCTTGAGGGGACACTGTTCCAGCGCTCAATAAATAACGTTTTCTCTCTCTCTCTCTCTCTCTCTCTCTCTCTCTCTGTCTCTGTCTCTCTCTCTGTCTCTGTCTCTCTCCGGATATACATCGACAGTGGATTTTATGATAAAAATTATACGAGCGCTAGAGGGCAAGTTATGTCGATTGTGTCGCGTTGAGTGCCGATTCGATCGATGTAATTGTCTAATAAGCTTTTCATTTCGCCCGTAGGGGCGATTGTTGTTGGCCGTCGCAGGGGAAGATATTCCGTGCGGCGGAATTAGCCGTGACTGATTCGAGATCTGTTATGGAGCCGCGAATCACCCCAACAGCTGCGTCGCTTGATCGGCGAGCCGCCATTAATCATTTCTTCTTGCTCCGCTTGCAATCGCGCGCACGCACCTCCTCCAGCGCGCCGCGATCCTGCCTTTTCCCCGATTGAACTTTTTCCTCGACTGCCGTCGGGCGGAGGCTTCCCGTCGCGCCCGTCCGGAAACTCGTCTTTAATCAAGACGTTGCTCCCTCGCCTCGCGAAGAGACTGACGTTATCAAGGAGGGCGACTTTCGAGCGTGATTATTATACTTTATAGAACGCGTCGTGTAATATGACACGCTCGATCAATTAAACCGATTAAACCGACCGGTAGATCAAAGGAAACGACGACGAGCAAGGAGAGCGAGAAGGAGAACAGCAGAGCCTTAATACTGAATAAAACGCGCGTAAAAATAGAAGAGCACCGAGCGCGCCGCGCGCCGGGTCGGGAGAAGATGAAGGTGCGCGATACAATGTGCACGTCGACCGACCGAGGTTTATCGCGCGACGTAGCCGCCGGCTTTATCAAGATTTTTCAACGGAAATGACGCGAGCGTCAAACGTCTTTCAGCCCAATGCGGTGACTTGATCACACCACGTGCGTAATGAAGCTTATGTTTTGACGTCGCCGGTCGTAGAAGGATCGCGCTCGGACCTCGCGCGATATTGTTTTCCGATTAGTCGCTCTGCGGTATCCTCCTCCTCGTATATAGCGAGTTCCGGGGAGAACAATATCGGTGATAACACGTGCGCGCACGTTGCGGAAGATGAACGCTGATAAGACGGAGTAAACCTCGGCTACATTGTCGGGCGGTCGGCTGGCCGGCTTACGAGGGAAATGGCGTATACGTTGCTTAATTAATTTTCCGCCAATTTGCGCGGTAAAGCTCAGGTCGACAGCAGCGGGAGGAAGCCCAGACCGTCGGAAGGAGAGAGCTTCCTTTCCTCACCAAGTCATTACACGGGCGTTTCCCATTCACTCGCGAGTTACCCGCGTGTGTTATCCTCCTCGCTCCGGTTTATCGCCCAGAATCTTCCCCGTCGAGGAAAGCCAGGGTGATGTGAGTTTCTCTCACCTGTCGACGTGCGATCGAACGGGGGAGACGGGCAGTTCCTGTCGTTAGCACGTAACTTCCGCTCTTTGTTTCGTCCCGTACGACCTGCGAACGCGTCATTTCGTATTCCCCCCCCCCTCTCTCTCTCTCTCTCTCTCTCTCTCTCTCTCTCTCTCTCTCAGTCTCTTTTCGTCTTTCGTTCTGCCTCCGCTCTCGTCGAGCGCAATGCGAACGAATCGCACATGCATGGACCAATCTCCATCGCGCCGCTGATACAGCCGCTATTACGTATTCCATTATTGAACCGCGAACCGTAACGCGCGCTCTCACATATGCGAGCGATCTTGCGGGTGCGATTACACCAGGTCGAGTCGCCGTACCGCGATATACCACGGGCAGATTATTGAGATCTCGATGATCTCGGCAGAGCCGCGAGGGGGGAGATGGTGTGTCAGCGTGAAGAAAGCTTCCTCCCGTTGACTATCTCGCCGTAATCGCGTTTCTTCCAACTCCTTTGTGAACGACCCCGCTTCATCTTCCAGCGGCGAAAGAGCCGACAGCCCGGCGTGTCTGATACGAGCAATCTTTCATTTGCGCTCGATGGCGGATAAGCAAGCTTCCGGCAGCGTTTCGTCGTCCCGTCGCTGAATTATTCGTTTCGCGTTCACGCGCGGACTCGCGCGCGCGCGCGCGTGCACACACCGCCGTCGTGGTGCACGTTTTATCCATCGACCATACTCATTACGTAATCACGTCAGGTGGAGGCTTCGCTTATGCTATTAGCGACGCAAGTCGGCGCGAACCGGACTCGATTAACAAGTCTCCGCCACACGGAGAGAGATCAATCGCGGCCTCGAACTTGACACGCGCGGCGTGAGTCGGTGCAAGCAACTAGTGTCTCCGATTTCTCGACCCTTCGATCCGCATTTCAGGCTTTTCGCGCGCAAACAGCAGAAAAAATCCGGCGCTTTCCTTCGTTCACGTAAGACCCGGCCGAGCTTCCAATCATCGTTCCGCGGTCGCGCGAGCGACTTGACGGGCTGTAATATGGGATTGTCTCTCCCGCCGGGTCACACACACACATACACATACACACACACATACGCATCAAACGAAGCGGATTTTCCAACTTGAGATGAAATGTCTGTTTTTCTCACTTTTGGAGCTCTCTCTCTCTCTCTCTCTCTCTCTCTCTCTCTCTCGAATTTATCCGGAAACTGTCAATTCTCGCACTGACTTTTCTGCACTCTTGGCATTTCCAACTCGCTCCCAGTTGGACGCGGAAACAATGCAGGCGAAGAATATATTTCGACGGAAAATGTTTATTCCGAGCGATTTATTATCCTTTTACTTTTCAATCCACATTAATTTGCTCTTCCTTGACGCGGTCGGGCGCGTAAAAGTCGTCTGATGTGTTGCAAAAATTGATATGGCAGATTGACCCGTTGACCTTCGCGGAAGACCTCTTCTCGTCGGATTAACGCGAAGCGTTTGTTCCGACATGTCGGAACAAACGCTATGCGAAATATCGCCCGAGTGAAATAAAGGTTGAATCTGGAAATTGAATGTTATCCTTGCTTCCGCCAGTTCCGCCCGAGGAGTTATCGCGCGAAATTGCGGGGCACATAAATACGAGTGAAATCGTGGCGATTGCGCAAAAGACGCGCGATTGTAGCACCGCACTTGATAAGTTACAGTGAGAGCGTGTGCGCGAATGCCCACGCGCGAATGATTATCATGTTCCTTCTTGTGCGGCGTGCGCGCGATGCGAGTCGCGTCTTGGCACAAAAACGCGAATGTTCGCCGCGTCGTGGTCGCCAGCCGTCTTCGTTAAATCATCGTTCGCCTTGTCGTTTGCCCGCACTTTACGTAACAAGTGTAACGTTAACGTGCGTTATGCGTCACTCTTCCGTATGTCTGAACCGCGCGAGAACTGATCGCCTTCGCACCCGACAAATTGATCAACCAACCGCCAAGGTTGCGCCGCGATAATTGCGCGTTTCTTCCGGAAAGTATTACGCATACGGAAAATGAGGGGGAAAAGCCACCGAGCGTTTTCCAGACGACCATTGCAGGGACTACGATCCGCTCCTTCGGGATGCCGCTTCGTCGCGAACTTTGCAAAGTCACTTTCGAGTAGAGTCGCCGGCTTTGAAAATTGAAAAGGTTATACAGCCTTTCGGGAAAACGAATCTGGACGAACGTAGTTTGCAAGGAATATTTTTAATCCAGGACGTTTCTCCACTACCAACTGAACTTTGACGGCCAAACTTGAGCGTCTGGCAACTTTACGTGCGAACATTTCGATTTCGCCAGTCGCGAACTAGGATTCGCATTATCCGTCCAGACCGAACTCTCAGTCGGTCCTCCGTCAAAAGATTCCTCAGCGCTTTTGCACTCGCTGTGTCTGTCACGTCTGAACCGTTTCCCTATTCGAGACAGATTTGACTGTTTGGATGATAGGACTGTGTGAATTTAGCCGCTAGCAGTGGCGATCGATCGCAACGCGCGCGACTGCATCGCTACTCATTTTGATATTACCATCATTATCGAGATTGCTGACACTCGCCATCCCAACGGGTTGCGATCCGCGACTCTCTCTCTCTCTCTCTCTCTCTCTCCTCTCTCTCTCTCTCTCTCTCTCTCTCTCTCTCTCTCTCTCTCTCTCTCTCTCTCTCTCTCTCTCTCTCTCTCTCTCTCTCTCTCTCTCTCTCTTTCTCTTCTCGCCTCTTGCGATTCTCGTGACCCTCGTCAAACGCCAATTTTTCAATTTTGTCTCTTTTGGAGCACGAAGCTCCGGAGCACCGGCCATAGTGGGCGCCTATTTATAGTCAGCGGAGCGAGAGTAAGTGGCACTCGCTCTTGTTGCTTCAATTGTTATCCCTTCCCCTCCGACCCCGATGACCCGAACATCCGGGTAAATGGGGCAGAGGGCGAGTCAAGAATCGGCCGCGGCCGCGCGGGTTATCTCGTCGACATCTTCGGAATAAGGTCATGTTGATTGCGATACGTTCTCCGCGTGTACCATCATCTGGCAAACTCGGCAGCGATCGCGATCGCGATCGCATACGTGCGCCGTTTCGATCGACGTTTCAACCCTGAGGCTCGCACGCTCGTACACACGTCATCCTGCCGTTTCGTAGTCGTCGGGCACTGTCCTATTCTGAGAATCTCGCTCGCTCCGCGCGAAACTTAATCTCACCCCGCCCCGTTCGCGTTGTTCAGTCGAAGCGCCGCATTTTTGTCAGCGATTCGATTATCTCTCTCTCTCTCTCTCTCTCTCTCTTTCTTCCGTGTGGTCTAGCTGAGCTCAAAGTTCGATTTTCTTTATCTCGGTTTTGTTTTTGCAATGCAACCTCCGCGCGCCGGCCGGGGAGTAGAACGCACTTTTGCAGCTCGTGTAGACGATAGCAACGGAGTTTATTATTCGTGAGTCTCGTCGCGACTGCGAGGACGAGAGAAACAAGCATGTGCGAAATATTCTCCCAATGCGTGTTCCCGCAAATTCTGGATGGACCGAATTGCGAGCGTCCTCCGCGAGCGGATGGCAGCTCCGACGTCGCGCGAGACATGGATGGAACACGGTCGAGATGCTCCGACAAACGAGAGACGCCATTGTGCGCGCTCCGGGATCGATAGTCTCGCCAGCCGCTAATGAGACTTTATTCCGGATCTCGACTAAGGTGATCGCGATTGAATCCTGAGACCCATTCTCGCCTTTCATAATTAATAATTCCGTGGATCTCTCCGAGTCTAGCCTGCCGGTTAAAATTGTTGTGCGATCGTCGCTGTATTAGCGAAATAAACGCGTCGCGTGAGATTGTATCGTCGTGATAAATGTGAAATAATCGAGCAAAACAAAGCCTCGTAAATAGCCTCGCTTGCTCCTACAGCGGCCGTTGTTTCTCCTTCTTTTTTTTTTTCAACACATGTTTTGTTCAGAAATATTACGCCGCAGGTACAAATTGCTGTATAGCTGCTCTTAACCCCTTGACATACAAATAAAACGGAATTTGATGCGTTTGAATAATACTATTTAATTTGGCTCAGCTGAACAGTTATGTGTAAGCTTAGAAACAGAACATTTTATTTGGAAATTTGCATTGCTATATAACATTTAATCAGGTTGATATATTATATTAATGGACAATAATTAAGTAACATTATAATGAGCATTTGAAACAAAACAGAATCGACGCACGATTCTTGGCGTCCGCCGGAGACAGTTCTTGACGTCTCGGAAACGTCAAAGTCTACGATGACACATGAAATGAATGACGTCTCCCAGACGTCATTATATGTCAAGGGGTTAATATTCTTTACTCTTGAACATTATATCAAATAACTTGATAAAATAACTTGACAAAAAAATTGAAAACTCGTGGCTCTTAATGGTTGGAGCGGAAAAATTACTTTGAAAGCAAACAGAAATTATAAAAAGATTAGCAGATTATTTTTATAATTATAATATATTTTTATAATTTATAAATTACCATGTTTAACGGTTTCAGCTTAATATACTCGATTTGAGTTTGCGTTTGTCGGTTGATTTGTGCGCACATATTTTGCAGTGAAAGAGAAAATAGACTCAAAGTTCGTCGCCACTCGTCAACTTCTTATCGTTTTAGAGCTGTCGAAAAAAATTATAAAACCAGAAGGTCAATGATCTTTCGGCGGTTAAAGAGACGAGAGAAGCTTCTAGCGAACTGATGTGAAAATGAATATCGCAACGAACTATTATGGTCACGTTGCAGCGTTTATCGCGCAGTGGGCGTCGACACGCGGAGATTACCGAGGTAATGTCTTCTCTCGATGTCTGCCTTTTTAAAGAAAATATCCCGAGCACTCGGCGCGTGGAACATTACCTGCCTCTGCGCTATTTGTCGGGTCGGCGATCCGCAAAGAACATTCACGTTAATTATTTTGCCCCTGTAGAGATATACTCGGCCTCCGTGTCCAACTAATAGCTATAACGCACCAACACACACACACGCACACGTATATAGATCACACGCACACATACACACAGCGTACATAACGTAGAAGATTGATTCAATTACTCGATCGTGTAAACGTTGCAATTCGTCGAAAATGAACATCCAGGCGATTTTATGCTCTTGATCGTTTGTCATAGTTGAAAAGGTTGACTATGTCTGTGAGAGAGAAAGAGAGAGACAGTTATTTTTCTTGGCGGACTGTCAAAGTCTCGATAAGAGATATCTGTACCGTTAAAGCTTACAGTCGGCGGTTGAGAGGACAATGATATATGGAGCATACAGAAGGAGGATCCATTATTTGTGAAATCTACTCTTATTACAAAGTTGCGCGTCTAAGGAGAAATTTATGTATTACGGATTGAATGCACTCTTTATACACGAATGATTGATGATCCTTGTAATAATACTCTTTTCGGTGTACTATGATGACATACTAGATGATGTACTATGAATGTACGCGAGAGTGGAAAACATTCGAATGAAAGTATTTTCTTTATGCCTTTCGGTATTTCTTATTGGCGTCAGACTGAGCTTGCATTTATTTTTTTATTAAAATCGTTATCAGCGGTATATTGTAATAGCAGTAATAATCAAAGCCTAAAGTCGTCTACTACTCCTTCTTGTAAAATATCAATAACTGAGCGAGTCGCTTAATGGCTGAACCGAGATTATTTCTTTTATCGTGAAGTTTTACGGACAAACATTTTTAACGTAATCTTCTTCAAAAAGATTATATAATCAGATATATTCTTTTTATAAAGATACTAAAATATGTGTTGTGTGTCTGTACATAGAGAGAACAATTTAGTTGAATTTAACAAATGCTTATTTGGCATAGTCCAAATAAATTTTTTGATTGATCGAACGAAGTTTTGTTTGACGCAACAAAAATATTTTGTTGCAGCTTAGTTCCAACGAAATGTTTCTGTTGCGTCAAATAAAATTTTGTTCGATCAATCAAAAAATTTATTTCGACTATTCCAAATAAGCATTTATTATATTCAATTAAATCGTTCTCTCTATGTAGCCGCACAATAATTAAATTCTTCTCGAGCGGCTCAGTGGTCTAGGGGTATGATTCTCGCTTTGGGTGCGAGAGGTCCCGGGTTCAAATCCCGGCTGAGCCCGGTTTTTTTTTCTTTTTTTTTTTCCCTTTACGTCGCAAATTTTTAGCAACAGACTTTGAATGTAATCTTTGTGAAGAAGAAGTCCGAATATAAATTTTTTTTATAAAGATGATAAAATATTTATTTTGTATAGACGCACAATAATTGTCTTTTTCTCAAGTGGCTCAGTGGTCTAGGGGTATGATTCTCGCTTTGGGTGCGAGAGGTCCCGGGTTCAAATCCCGGCTGAGCCCAACTTTTTTTCGTTTCTTGCAAAGTTGAATTAATTTTTCGATTGTTATTTGTAATAGAATCGTGTTAGTATTTTTTTTATTCATCATAGACTGCACGATTTATCATAGATTGCGCAATTTATTTACAAGATAACGCGTATCTCCTTTTAGAAACCAACAGAAAGCGCGGTTCACGGGAATTTGAAGCCACCCCACTTAACGGATAATCGTTCGTCCGCGCAATTTTCCCGGGAAGCCTTCATTATAGCTGCGTCATTAGTCTTTCTCCGATTGTTACAGGACTGGCAGCATGGCGGCCGAGGAAGGAATGTTGGGCGGCGGCCTGGGCTCGAAACTGAAATGTCCGACCCCTATATCGCGGTTAAGAGTAGAGAAGATCGAGGGTGGCCTGATGGTGGCTGGCGTAGTGATAGCCGCAAACTGTCAGATCGCTCTACCGGCGTTCGGATTTCTCTTTATGCTCGTCGGCGCCGTACTCACTGGTTCGTACTTAATGTTTCCTTATGAGATATCCGCCGTAAATTTGCGGACAAAAACGGAGAATGTCGCATTTTTGCAAGACTCCGTATCGCGATATGTATACTTGTGCTTTGGTCTCTACGAGTACATCAAGCAGCAGCTGCTGCTGCCTCTCTTTATCGCGTAACATCAGCCGAAGAGAAGAGAATTGTCTAGGACGCAGAGACAAACATACTTTACAGTTTCACTCATGAGAGGTGAAGCTACTGCTTGTCGTGCTACACACTCTGTATCCAGAGCACCGCTTTCAAATTCGCCAAGTTTCACAAACATTGTACTTTGAAAGCACATTCCGCAAACACAAAAGCGGCGGCGTCCCCGAGATATCATTATACTTCTTCATAAAGCGCTCACGTCGCACGGCGGAGCCCGTAAAAAACATTTTCTCTGCAGTCACGGTGCAGTTGCGTTTCAGCCGCGCGTTCGGCGCGTCGAACGTGTCTCTCATTTCGTAGATGTTGTACGTCCTTTCCATCGGGTAAATAAAACTGGGCGCCCCCAATGGGCTGACGCGCTCGCTCGCACAAAAATGCAGCGGAAATGTCAGCGCGGACTCGGCGGACGCGCTCTCTCGAAACGCGATAAATACGGCTTGCTTTTCTCTCTCTCTCTCTCTCTCTCTCTCGCTCTCGCTCTCGCTCTCGCTCTCGCTCTCGCGAGCCCTTGTACGACTTCCCGTTGCGGAGAATTTTAATCGCGTAATGCACAATTTTTATAATTAGATGCGCGCTCTCGTATAAATTGTCACGTTGCACATAGACACACGTACAACGGTCACGTCTGTCAGTCGGGCGAACGGGTCTCGTGAATATTCACGAGTCCTATGCGTAATATCCTTTTTTATTCGTCCTCTGCGGCGTTATCTCGTTACGCGTCGTTTGCATTCGCATTTGCATCTCACGATCGGACCCGCAAAATTCGCGCCGGCTACCGCTCGGAGAGTGGTTTCAATTTCGTCGAACCAGCATCATCGACGGTGGGGACGAGCTTCAAGGCGTGTTCACCCCGTCCCAAGCCGTTGTAAAGTTCGGAAAACGCCGGATTTCGGAGACCTGTCTTCGACATTCGACATTCGACGTGCAGCTTACCGTCGATTATTCGCGAATTTCGACCGCTCGTCCACCTGTGCTCGCCGAGAGCGTCCGCGCGCAACTAGAGTGATACATTGCCTCGCTGATTGGTGTAATTTGAAGCTTTCCATTTCAGAGAAAGCACAGACTCTATAATCGTACGTGGGCCGCTTAGAAAGGGGAATCGATATTTATATCGAGACGAGGGAGACCGTAATGACTCATTAGCGCTCAACGAGAAAGTGCTTGTCTCTTCCGTTCTGTTTTGTCGCGACCAATCGCAACCTGGTTTATCATCATTGTTATTTCATTCAAGTAGATTCATTCTCCCTTTTATTTTCGTCACGATGAAATAATTTCCACCCCGGGGATAACACATCGAAACATGCGCGATATTTTTTATTCGCGTTGCTTCACGATATTCCTCGGGATAAAATGCGACTCGTGTCGGAGACGAATTGTCAATAGCCGACGTAACGAACGGATAACGCGTAAGCCGGCATTCCTCGTACTATTAATCGGACTGAAGCCTTCGCTGACATGTTATAAGCGGATTAATTACATAGGAAAGGAAGCCGTATTCGTCAAGCCGAAGCGCAATAACGGACCGCGCGAAAATATCTGATATTTGGAAAACCGTCGCGTCGTGTATCACGGATATGCCGCAAACTGCGTCGATCTCATTGTCGCTGATTGATCAGATGTCGCGATCGGACAGAACTAGCTGCTCCGTTTCCATTTCGGAAATCTTGTCGTCCCAACACGAACGAGTATCATTATTGACCTGACCGCGTTGTTTTACAATTTACGTTCCTACTAGTTTCATCGCTAATCATGCTCTTACCGGTTTGCGTTATCCGGCAATATCGCGCGAAACTGTTTATCACAGCTCACGTGAAACCATCGAGCCCCGACGACGTTAATGTTCGATAATAATACACGAGGACTCTTCTCTCTCGGCGAGAGCGGCGGATTTATATCCGCGCGCGAGAGACCTTCGGAGACCTCGAAGGCGCGCGCTTCCCGCCTCTCCCGTTGAATTAATTTGAGAGCCGCTATAGAGTTCGTTTGTCGCGGCCATTGACCTCGCGGAGAGATAGCACCATAGATACGGCTTTCGTATCTGCGAGAGGCAAGAAGACAGACACGGCGACGGTGAGGAGGAGAAGGAGGCGCGAGAGAAAAGGCCCGCGCGAGCCGAGAGAGCAACAGCTGGCCCTTCGCAAACGCCGTCACTTCTCGGGCCGCTTCTTCGTGTATACGCGGTCTGCCGGCTGTTGTTACCAACCGATTTATCAAAAACCGGTCGCTCGATCGGTTCTTTCTTCCTCCCTCCTCTCTCTCTCCCTCTCTCTCTCTCTCTCTCTCTCTCTCTCTCTCTCTCCTCCGCTGTTTGCCATCACGCTTTTCTGCCGGCCTGCCTGCCGTCGCCGTGCCAAGACCGGTTTCTGTAGTCCATTTCCCTTTCGTTATTTCTAACCCTGCTTTCGTCTCTCTTCCTCTGAGATACTCTAGATATCTTCCCTCCTTCCGCCACTGTTTGTCGCTCACTTGAACCACGTTAATGTCTTTGACGCGGCCGCTTATCGCGCTCGGGTCTCACCGGAGGCTCCTGTCCGTTGATTACACAGGCTCGACGGATCGAAGTCGCGCGAGGGTGCGTGTCACCGTTGGAAATTTCGTGGAAATCATTTGCGCGACTGTACGTTCCTCTGAAATCGGTGGTTTTTCGAGCGGCGAGAGAGGGAAGCAGGATCTCGCACGCTGTTTGCGCGGTTTATCGATGTTGTTCGCGGGGAGAGAGAGAGAGAGAGAGAGAGAGAGAGAGAGAGAGAGAGAGAGAGAGAGAGAGAGAGAGAGAGAGAGAGAGAGAGGGCGGGGGAGAGGGAGAGAGAGAGGGAGGGAGAAAGCGAGTGAGAGGCGAGAGACTGCGAGAGGAAGTCCGCCGAATCTGCGCATGCCGACGTTGCGAAGCGTTTCGCCGGAGTTATCGATTAAAATATGCTCGAAGGCGAACTCCGCCGCCGAGGCCCCGCTTGTATTTACGCGCTGTAATTTCCACGTCTCGTTTACGAAGCCGTGTCTTCTCTCGAAATATACCGCGAGGCTGCGACTCCTCTGCACCACCCTCCCCGGTTTTCGCAAAGATAAGCGAGGAAGGAAGGGAAAAAAGGCAGAGGAGAAAGAAAGAAACATCCTACGCGATTTTCTCCCTTCGAGACAACATAAAATTGTCCGTCGCGAAAGTTTCCTCGCTGTGTGTTGCGGCCTCACAGCCGGAGCCGATAGTTGGAAACCTGCTCGAGGCCTGTCGAAGCAATGCGATTACAAAGTCCCCCGCCGAGTGCGGAACGATTTTGCGGCATTGCGCGGAAGACACGCGAATGGAGCGTAAAGCTTCACTTAGCGAGCTCCTCGGAGCTTGACTCCCATCAAAGTCGATCGTTCAAACAATGTGGCTGTCGCTCAGCGACTCTCACGAGCGTATACGTACGTTTCATTCTTGCAACGTCTGACGACGTGCAGCCACTTTATCGCCCGGTTGATCAGTCGCTCGTCTCCATCGGAGACGTGACGAAGAATCACTTTGCGGAGCGAATCATCTCGCAAAATCGCGCCTGAGATTGTCGGCCGGTCGGGGTAAAACGATCGAGTTCTTTCGATGTTCCATGTCGAGAAGGTACGTCGAGAACGAACTATAATATAATTGTAAATAATATAAAGATAATGCTGCTCGTGCGATTTCCTCCCTCTCTCTCGCTCTCGCTCCCGCTCCCGTTAACGACCGCTCGTTTCTCTCTGTTGCAGCTGCTTCGTACCGAGGCCCGGGCGAGGACGAGGACAAGAACTCGTACGCCGCACGAATCGCCTTTACCGGCAATTCCCGCATTCTAGGGCCGATCTGCATAGTCGTGGGTGCCCTTATGCTAGCGCTCGGAGTGTTGCTCTGCATGTTAACGAGAAGGGCCAGGCGGAGGGAGCGCAGGGTGGGCTTTCACTGTCCGCTCCACGGGGACTTTTATCCTCTAAGTCCGGTCCAAGGTATCAAAATGCTCGGTAAGTACATTTGAACGAGAGGCGCGGTTCAACCTCTTGCGAATAAATATTTACGTTGCGAAATAGAGCGACAAGTGAAGACGTGTAGAGAGACATCGGGTGAAAAGACCTTTTGGTCAAGTTACGCAAACTCCCTTGGGCGAGCCGAGTCGATTGGGCGACCTGACGCGAAAATTTGATCCGATAAAAACGTAACACGATAATGCATCGGATTAATTTTGAGCCAAACTAAATTTGAAGTTTTTTTTCCTTTTTTTCTGAAACGGGTGACAAGAAGAAATTGGCTGAGAGAAATAGAGGGCGGTTGGTTTCGCCACGCACAACCCTGAAATTGAGTTCGTTTAACCCACTTCCAGCTGCTTTGACCGAACCTTTTTTTTTTCTCTCTTTTAGAATACAAGTACTCGAGGGATACATGCGTGGCAGATTGGAGACTATATTTTTATAAAGGTTTGATTCCGCAGTTGAGGCTCGAAAGTGTGCAAGCTCGTATCAAATTCCCCGCGAAATCGCAGTTGTTTTTTTTTTTAGGAACGTTACTCGTGAACATCGCAGTCTGAGCAGACGCGTCCGCGTTGCTTTTCTTTTTTCCTAGAGTTCACGATCCGCGCACGCAATTATTATTCCTACGCGGGACGGACGCGTTGGACCGTCATTTCGATAATACTTCTTTCAAAAAGTTCGAGAGACGATCCCGACCGAGTCGTCTCGCCACGCAACGGCCATTATCGTCGTGTCACGCGATGCCATTACACCTTCTGCGTTATCTCGCCCAAATTATGCTCAAGTGCTGGAATTCGCAGCGAACGATAATTGCCAAGTCATCGCCAAAGCCGTCCTTTCTCCTCGTCTCGCGATTGAATTGCTGCTGCTCCTGGCGGCCATTTCTCCCGGTCTCATTCTCTATCGGACATATCCGGAATCAAGTATTGGCTAAGTGCAAAAGTTTCGGCGGCTCTCTCGAAGATTCGATCTCCAGTTCCAATTTGATGCGGGTGTGTATAATATACCAAATAAAGTAATAACAGGAGGAGACAATGATTACTCGGTGAAATAAGAACATATCGATTTCTAACGATAGAAATATGTTCGGTTGGATGAAAGAGTTTTCTGGTGAAATGTCAACAGAAATTCCGATTCAAGTTGCCAAAACTCAGTCTATAAATTATCAAGATTTCTGTTTTCAAGCGGAATTTCTGAATGACTTTGTCTCATTCCCGACTAGAAATTTATCCCATGGTCCTGATCAGGTTAACCTCATTTGGACATCAGGTTCCAATAAGGTAATATTATCGGGTCTTAGTAAGTCATGTAACGCAGCATGGATATCAGGATCTTAGTAAGGATTCATAGTCAGGTCCTTATTGAGTTACCTTATGGAATCCTTATTACGTTTTTTTTTTTTTTTTCAAATTATGGCTCCTGATTACTCACCACGGCTATATTGGATGATGACATTAGAAATAAGAAATGACACGCTGAAAATTCTTTCATATCATTTCCAAATAAAAATATATTTGCATGAAATAATATTTTAGATCGCTTGAGCGTACTTGTAAAATGTTTCGGAAAAGAAACATAAAATTAATATCATTAAGTATCACAAGGTGACAAGTAAGTAGTGTTAAAGTAGTGTTAAAGAGAAAAGTTGCATGTCACGTTAATTTTATAACTATTTATTGACTGCTAAATAAAGGATAGTTTCTATAGCATTTTACAAATATATTTAAGTGATCTGAAGTGTTTTTTCAATGCAAACATCTTTATATTTGGAAATGATACCCAAAAATTGTTTTATTAAAACTTGATAATGCAAATCATATCAGGTACAATGAATAAGATCCCGGCAAGGACCTGATTAACTGAACCATATTATATCATACACTAGGTTGGTACATTAAGGTCCTAATGTGGACCCAATCATTATAACCTTATAAAGGTTATTCATTTCATCATCGTTAGGACATTATAAGGACTGACTTACTCAGGATTACCTTTCATTCACCCTATTAGGTCCTTGTCAATATTAGGTGAACCTGATCAAAATTTTTAGTCGGATTAGAAAATTGGTTTATCCGACTAAACATTTCTCTCCATGCGATATCTTATTCCGAGTGCGAAGGATAAAAACTCGTTTCCTTCGCGTATGGACCTCACGTAGTTTTCGCTGGAGAATCGGCAAGACATGTTTCACGCGTAGTTATGCTCGCGTTCAGACTGCGAGACTTGATAGCCGCAAATCTCCACGGGAGAGAACAAGCGACGTGTCAATTGCGCTAACCGCATCGAGATACCGCCGATAATCGAGCCAAAGCGATCGCGAGAACGAGTTTACTAGTCATTCCGGCGGCTTTTACGACTTCGCCGCGAAACCGTCTTAGGAGACGCACTCGCCGATAGGTTATACTTGACGATCGCGCGCGAGCGTGCCAGTTCGTATCAATTGCTTCGAATTCAGGACGAGGCTGGATCAGGGGCTAGGAGTAGTGGTTGTGGCGGTGGCGGTGGCTGATGGTAGGGTAGCAGCTGACTGGATTGTCGGAATTCAGGCTAATACGATGAGATTATTGCGTGGGCTGAATGTGCGCGCGTTGCGAATCCTACGAGTTTCCGCGTTCCCGGGCGGCCGCGAGACCGCCTCGGATGTCGCGCACGTTGAGGACGAGAGTTTCTCTCTTTCGATGTCACCTCGGCTTAATCGCCGCTCTTCGGAGAGTCGTGGGAGGAGAGCTTTTCTTCTCTCCGGCCGCCCGAGACTTTTCGTGACTTTTCGAGGAGCACGCGGCGTGAAAAATGCACGTGCGAAGCGCCGAGCGTGTGTTCGGAAAACGCGGACAATATTGAACGATTAAATATTGAGCTGCAGAGTCGTTTATTTTTCCTCGATCGATGGGCGCCGCGGGTGAGACTTAAATTTTTCAAGTAGCGCTTGCACTCGATATCAAAGTTTCAAGCCGCTCGGGGAATTCACGACTCGCGCACACGTATACATCTCTCGGACGGGGACACGAATTCCTGAGGGAGTCGTCGCCGTGGCGACGACGTATTGCGCGTGTGACAGTCTCTCCGTAGGCAAACCGGGCGAGCGTAATAAAAATAGTGCGCCGCTCATTTCTGCCGCGCTCCGAAACATTTTTCAACTCGAGTTTTCTCCACTGATATTTTTGCGCCTCTTTTTCGCCGAGAAAGTCGGCGGATCCGCTCCGTTTTCGGCAGAGCTTGTCGCTTCTTCGAGTCGCCAGTCACGGTTGATAATCTTCTAAAAGAAGCGATTGCGTTTTCCGCGGGGGTAAGGACGAATGCGTGGTGCGTGGCCGCACTTTACGACAAAACGACGAAATTGCGTCCGGCTCCGCGAAGCGTGGATAAACACCGCTCGTCTCGCGGAAGGAGCATCGCGAAAAAACACGCACGACTCAGGGCCTACCTGGTGGTACACAATCCGGAGCGGCGGCATGGAAAGCGTGACCGGCTAGGCTAACCGTGAGAAAATGCGACGAAACGAAAGAAAAAGTGCGAACATCACTTTGGATACTTGACGGCGATGCGAGAATCACCGGGAATACCGGAAGAGCAAAAATTTTGGCGAGTTTCTCAATAATACGACTAATTCAGTTTTATAGCGGCATTCGCGAATGTATCAAAGGTAACAGAAAACAATTAGCTGGTGGAACGCGAGAATGAATCGCCCTCGATAAAATTATACTTTACCTCTCCGATGAGAGCCATCGAAACTTTTGCACTCACTCGATAAGCGAGCTCGACATTCATTTCAGTTTCAAGATAGTCTTTCTCTCTCTCTCTCTCTCTCTCTCTCTCTCTCTCTCTCTCTCTCTCTCTCTCTCTCTCTGCGTTAAGACTGTGGCATGAGTTTGCCGTATCCGGTACTAACACGCGATATCTCCGCGTGGAACATCTACGCTTCGACAAATTCATCTGTTCGCCGTCGATGACAGAGAAACTCGATAAATTCCATCTGCATTCGCTCTCGCCGAGTATGACACGGCGATAAGTTGGTATACGCAATTCTACCTACGAGAACGAGTCTCCGTCTCCGACGATGCGTGAGATTCCGTCACGAGAGACTCTCTCGCGCCCGATGATTTTCTCCAATCCTTTTCCCGTCCCCCTCGTCCTCCTCGTCATCGACGGAAGCGAGGCGGAAAAGTGGCGCCGGGCATTCGGCCGAATCGGACGACTTAGCGCGACTTAGCTGACAGGTTGTCTCGATCTAAATGCAAATCCGCGAGCCGCGTATCGCCGGCTCGCTCGCCCTCCTCTCCCACGCGACGTGGCTCTCCGTTTTGCGGGGGTTGCAGCATCAGAACAGCGAGTCGAGGTCATGCGGGGTGTAGAGAGGGCGGCTCTCTTCTATATATTAATGTTCCTCCGCATAGAATGAATCAGAAGAAACGATGATGAATACCAGCCGAGTACTCGAGTCCTTCGGACATCAACATGTTGAAGCGTCCGTGATGTCGACCCGTGCTTAAGAACGCAATCAATTGTGCGAATACCCACAGCGTTGACTTGAGCGTCGAGCTAGCCAGTGGAAGTCAGAGATGGAACCTGGAATCGACAGCACCGTCCTTGATTTTTCCCTTAGCGCGCCGCGTGAAAAAGAATCGGACGATCGGCCGAGCGGAAAGCGCCGAGGCCGCCTTGGGAGGAGGATCCGTCCGCGCGACGACGTCGACGAGGTCGCCAACGGCGGCGGGCTGCCGTGCGCGCGACACAGCGTCATTGAACGTCGTCCACGGCGGCGTTCAGCAATGACATTAGCGAGCTGTTGTACGGGACGCGAATTGGGTCGCGCGCGGGGCTCCTCCCGAGGTCCATGACATCTGTTGCCCTCGATCCTCCTCCTTTTCCTCCTCCCCCTCCTACATCCGTGCTCCTCCTCTCCACCCTCGTCGCCGGATGTGGGTCTTCTCCATTTTAACCCCTTTCTGTCCGCCCCTTTCAACGCTATGTACGCTACGGCGACACCAGCCGCGCCGTGGCCGTCGCTTAACGTCGTTACCGTGAGCGCCCTTCGTCTAATCGCATCTCGTCGACTACGCTATTTTACGAGCGAAGTCGCTCGTCCAAAGTGACTGCTGGCGAACAAGATGAATGCGGCCTTTATACGCACACACGTGTACGTAGACGCGCAGACGGACTCGCGCGTCCGGGGGAGGGAGGCTCGGCTGGGAAACGCTTGATTTGTGATTCCATTAGGTGACCCGAGTCCATTCTATTAGGTGACTATTAGATGTTATCGCCTCGATTCCCCATTTCCCTATTTTTTCTACGCCTTTTCATGTTTCATATCGCGCGGTCTAGCCTAGTACGTCTATCCCATATATTATGTGCGAATCGATTATCCGAGAAAGAGAAAGAGAGAGAGAAGGGGGGGGGGATGGAAGACAGAAAGAACGCAAAAACTTTATCTCTCTGGGAAGACCGATGGGAAGAGATCAGCTGGACCGATAGAAACCTTTTACGCGATTCCCACGATCGCCATTCTTCACCGCGAACATCGTCCTTGTCGCGAAGAACACCTCGTCGATGAAGAACACCTGTGTGTCGCGCGGCGTCGCGATATTCGCGATGCAGCCGGACTGACGTTTTTTTTCATCGTTGTTAGCACTCTAAGCGCGTCTGGAGCGCCAGATGTTGCGCTCTCGTGCCCACGGAGCGTGCATAAATGCGAGTCGATCAATTCTTCTTTCCCCCTTCCCTCGTGTCCCGCCGCCCACACATCCACCCACGTGACGGCTCAGGGAGCTCACAGTCCGGCTTCCCTCGGTTCTTCGGCCGACGAGGCGATTTTCCGCCGTCGACAAGCGACGCGACGTCTCGAAAAGCGACGACACGACGCGTCGGGCTTCGCACGACGTTCCCGCCGCGACGGTAACGATGTTCGCTTAATTTTCCATCGACCGCAATTGGACATCTCTCTTCGGGAATTGAACTCGGAAAAGCGCGGAAAGCGCCAGAGTAGCTTATTCTTGGCTCCGCGGTTCGGCATTCGTCCGGCATTTCAGTCGGAGAATCGGGGACAACGCGAATCCCCGGTCGATGCAGATCTCTCATCGAGGGGTCCGACGACGAAATCCCCGGAGGTTGAAAAGTCCGAATCAGGCCAATTGAATACACGTAAATATGGAACTTTGCATTCTCGTGAATCGCATCTCGGGATACTGTTTTTTTTTTCAATTTTGTAACGTCCCTTTGGAGATTAGTGTTAATCACGCGTGCGTGTAATTAAACAAACGTCACGCTGACATATTAATTGCAACATCTCAATTAAATTGCCGCACGCGTGTGTGTTATATTACGTTATACGCGTTGAGCGGGATAAAATTCATAACTTATGTCAGATTATGCGAGGGCGCCCGCGCCGCGATAACGGCGTTATGTTGATAAGACGTAATACGTTTCATCCGCGGATGATCCGCGATTAATATCGAATAATGAAGAAGCCTGAGACGCGCGTTCGGGCGCCTTCTCTCGCGACGCGAAGGTACTGGAACAATTTCCTCGCAAGTGATGCTATGAAATCCGCGATTAACCCAATTTATTCGGACAAGCTTGAATAATCGGGTGATCGTAGGAATCAAATTAAAAAGTCAGATAGCGATTCGTGTCGGCGCGCTCCAGGTCGACGATAAACAAATTGAAAAATTACGAGCATTTCGCGTGACGCCCATTCGAGAGACAATGAGCCCGAGAGCTTGAGAAACTCCAATCTGCGATATCGCGTTTTCGCGGACGACTCTCGACAATTTTCCAGACCCGTCGATGGTCGTTGGCGAGAGGATGATGCGTTGGCAGCACGCGTCGCTCGCGTGCAATCCGCCAAAATCCGACGAGATATATCATTTCGTCGGAAGGTCAGGCTATTATGCGCTCTTGGGGTAGTGCCGCGTAGCCTACCCTCGGTAACGTGGTCGGATAACCGGGGTGATTAATACGATATAACGACAAGCTAGCTGGTAGATTTAGTCTCTCTCTCTCTCTCTCTCTCTCTCTCTCTCTCTCTCTCTCTCTCTCTCTCTCTCTCTCTCAGTCTTCACTAAATGCGGCACGACCTGATTTCGGCAGTGCCCGGTCAGCCAATTAAGCAACAATCGTCCTTGGCCAAAGCGTTATTCTCCTCGATGTTTGTCTCGGGTATTCTCCTTTCCGCCGACCTGCCCCGGTAAACGGCGATTTTATTAAAACGGAGCTGTAACGGTACGCGACAAGAACGGACTCGCGTAACGTTCTTTACATCTTACTTCTTCGATTCGAGCGACAAGGAGAGACGAGAGAGAGAGAGGGAGGGAGAGAGAGAGAGAGAGAGGGAGGGAGAGAGAGAGAGAGAGAGAGAGAGAGAGAGAGAGAGAGAGAGAGAGAGAGAGAGAGAGAGAGAGAGAGAGAGAGAAGGACCGAGATATATATATATATATATATATCTGTTATTTGTTTTCTTCAGTACGTCTGTTTTTTTCCAGTCTCTCGCACGAACAATGGAAAGCAGCGCGACCGTGAACGCGCGTCGACTGACGGACGCGTTTTCTTTGCCCCTCGTCTATTGGCTGCTCCAGCCTCAAACGCAAACATCGCCATGTTTGTTGCAGGGGTATCCGGCAAGGACGTGAGCGGGTGGCCGAAGATTCCGTGTCTGAAGGGCCGCGCGTCCAACAAGGGCGGAAGTGGCGCCGGAGGAGCGCACGCAGGCCCGCCGCAGTGTCCGCACTCCGTTCTAAGCAGCACTCGCAGCTCCGTCAGCAGCTCGCCTTTGAGCCCGTGTCCGACGCCCATGCCCTTCCTGGTGACTTCGGGCTCTGTCAGGTGAGAGCGGAGTGGAGGAACTCGCGCGGTAGTCGCTCTAGGCAAAGACAACGAGGCGCCTTAATACCGAAAGTCAATTTGCGCCGCGCTCTCAGAGTTGAACGAGACCAGCGAAGCTGGTGAGGAGTCGTGAACTTTGAACTGTGTTATCACTGAGAATATGAAGCCCTTGACTGGCGGGAACGCAAACTGCATTTTGTGTGCGATACTTTGGGTTGCTGAATACTTGTCTGAAATTCAGAGCACTTCGGAGTCGGCAGTCGGAGGTTCCCCAGGTCGCTCTATTCAATAGTAAAGTTCAAAGTTCAAGGTGGCGCGTGTGCAGTACGTCCGGCCTAAATGTGAGTTTTACAAAAACGTTGGAGTGCATTTTGCGCTTTTTAAATACCACCTATGTGTAGTCGTAATAAATTATATTTGTTCGTTATCTCGGTATTTTTTTACTTTACAGATTTGAGATGAAAATTTTACTTCACGTTTTCACTATTTAACTTTTTTTTCGTGATACACGCGCGGTTTTATTTTGATGAAGTAGAATTACGATTTTAATTACCGTGTTCGGTCTATCATTTTAAATTTGAAAAGTGGTGAACTTTATACCCGTAAAGCGACCTCAAAAAGCCGCTCTAAACACAACATTTTAATAACCACTCAACTTTGGAAAATGTATTATTAGCTTTGGCACTTTTGCGAAATTCAGTTTGCCAGTCGAGGGATTAATCGCCACGCACACGCAGGGTAGCATTTCGCGGCATTGTCGGACGGGCGAATTAAAGACTCCATCGAGCTGTCCCTTTGTTTCCCTGAGCTTTTTAATTGAGATGCCGTCTCGTTTCGTGTTGCAAATCCGAGTCGCACTCTCGCGTGGATAACGTGAACGTTGTCTTCCTCCTTTTTTCGACATAAAAACGACATCGACTGCCGCTCGCGTAAAGGCCGCGACCGCTAAAAATAAGTCTGTCCGTCTTTATACATATTTCACCGGACGCTATATCCAGCCTCGCGACGAACATAGAGCCAGCAAGTGTAACGCAAGTCGTGCAAGGTTTATAGTCCAGGCTAGTCAATGTACGCTTGAATTCGTCGACGCTGACCCGTCGTAATTTCCTGCGAATGTGCGTCGGTATCGATTCTCGAGATGCCTTCGGTAAATGAAAATTTCAGCGTCCCCGACGGCCCGCGTGCAGACTTTACCTTCTCCGATCTCGATCAAATTTTTCCCTCCTACTGGAAGAGAAACCCGACAAGAAGAAGAATCGTTAGTCTCGGCGTTAGGCAGCGCTCGCTCGACGACGTAACTTTGCAACGAAACGATCGTTATATCACACATTGAGAAAAAATTGTATTAAAATTAAAATTAAAAAATTGTATTAAAACTAAACAAATATTTGTATCAAATTCGAATACGACTGTGAATACAGTTACATGATTTAAGCAATTATTTTCTAAAATTCAAGAAAAAAGTTTATATTCAGAACCTCTGTATTTCATTTTAGAAATTAGGCGCTTAATTTGAATAAATGTATTCACACACTAGGAAAAAAAATTTAGTATCTCTAACAAAACTGTTTAGTTGAGGCTATTTTTTAATAGCAATCAAATATCTTGTTTTATATAACAAAATATTTAGTTGTCTCAACTAAATATATTTTTCTACTTTGTTCTCTGGACCAAATAATTTTGTTCTTAGACTTCATATATAAAAATTAAGCCTTCTAGTTATTTTATCCACAAAAATTACATAATAACGAAATATTATTTTATATAAACTAAAATAATGCTCAATGGATACTATTTTGTCTTTCTGTGCACTAAAATTTAGATTTTATATATTAAGAAAAAATTATAGTATTTTTGACAAAATTCATATAGTTAAGGCTTTTTGGTCGATATAACAAAAATATTACGTCATACGAACAAACCGTAATCAAACAAGATATCTGTTTACAGGAACTAAACAGTTTTATTGGGCATATTTTAACCAAATTATTTTGTTGTCACAACGAAAGTTTGGTGCACGCAACAATACATTTTTCCTAGTACAGTCGTATATTCGAACAAACATTTGTTTAATTTTAATACAATTTTTTCTCAGCGCAGTATCGCAATATCCTTCATTACGGTTTCTCTGATTAGAATGGCTGTGCGATCGTAGAGTCGCGAGTATCACACTCCAGCGCGGGTGACGAACGTCCTGCCGTCGGCCGTCACTCCCATGCCGTCGGCTTGAAACCCGGGGCGAGTTTACGTGGGGACGCGAGCGGAATGGCGGCGAGTTTCAGTCGGCCGCCGTATAACTGCTACGTGCGCGTCTTGACGTGCCCGAGACTTGCGCGCTGCGAATGAATAATTCATAACCCGGCATCTCGTGGCGCCCGGCGTCCCCTCTCCTCACCCCCCCCCCCCCCGTCGCAATATCGATAACCATCCACTTTGGCCAACTATTTCCTGTGCCATCGCCTTCGTTCCGGTGATCGTTTCGCAAATAGTCGCGCAGCGATAGCGTGATAGCCGGCCGCGGGCCTCCGATAACCCGATTCGTCACGGGGGACAGGCCGACGCGAATATTAATCCTACTGATTGAAATAATTGCATAGGCTGTGGTCATGGCGGATTTTACACGAGACCGCGCTCAGGGTTGTGCACCCGCTCGCTCGATTTTTGTCGAACGTGGAAGCGGAGCAGGATGCAATCGCGCGCGCGGCGGAAAATTGAACGCGTAGGCGTGCCTATAGCGGCCGTGTCTATCGAAGTTATCGATTAACTCTTTGCACTACGCCGAAATCCAGGAGGCATTCGCTGCTTGACGAATGTTGATGGCCCAGAACGCAAAGGCTGAAAGAAGAGAGAGAGAGAGAGAGAGAGAGAGAGAGAGAGAGAGAGAGAGAGAGAGAGAGAGAGAGAGAGAGAGAGAGAGAGAGAGAGAGAGAGAGAGAGAGAGAGAGAGAGAGAGAGAGAGAGAGAGAGATAGAGAGAGAGAGAAAGAGAGAGAGAGAGAGTCACACGAGTCATCTCTCGGCTTTCACACGAGTATCTGTCCGCAGGCCATGACACGTGTGTGCGACTTTCCACGTGGTCTCGAGTTCGCTTCGTACGAAGGTGAGAGCAGCGACGTCGTGTGCTCTCGCGCCCGCAAAGTCTGCGATTTATGCCCGTACGTGTGCACGGACACATGTCGCCGGGACGAGAAAGAGACGGGTCATCTGTTGAGAGGCCGAAAATCGATAGATTCTTTCAATCGAGCGGAGCTCGATTTTTCGTTTTGACCGCGAGCAACGGTCGCAGCGGTCGCAGCGGTCGCAGGTTGCTTCGCTGCTGCATCTTTACATTATTTTTAATACGCTGTTTGTTTCCGGTTGAAATATTTGGACTCTTTCATGTGTTGCTGCGAGGAAACTGCTTGCAACGTGTGTCTATCAAACGTATTTTACTCGACCGCTCGTCTTTCTGTCTTTTTATCGCGAGAGGCACCCCAACAACTCCATCTTTGACGTGTAGAAACGCGACAGGGAGAACTCGAGAGAAAAAGAGAGAGAGAGAGAGAGAGAGAGAGAGAGAGAGAAAGAGAGATTAAAACGCGTCCTGTGTCCAACATAAGCGGAGGCAGCGGAGCGTAAAATTCTTGAAGAAAAAACGGGCACGATGCGTCACCGCGCGCTCATTAGGAATATTTTATTGAGGTCTGACGCGCTCTCGGCCGAGAATGCTCTCGGCGAACTAAACCCGCGCCGCGATAACACAAGGTTTTCTCGTTCACTCTACCGTTTCCCGCGGTCACCGGTCTTTGTCAAGTTCGAAGTTTGTCAAGCTCGAAACTTACATCCCTCGATAGATTAGAGCTCATTCTCAAACGAGAACGCACCGTGAGGCGAGGCGAGGTCGAATCCGTTTCAATTGCGGGAGATGTCCAGGACTCTTCATTGACACGCCTTCTCTCTTCTTCTCGTTCTCTGTTGTTCCCTTTTGCTCCGGCCGTGCTTTGTTCGGACAGGTGATTCATATTTCGCGGGAGTGAGACACGCGGGAACAAAGTCGACTCACGACTCCGAGGCGAGGGAGACAAAGAGCGGCTGCCGTGGCCATCATCGGGTTAATCAGCAATCAACCGGTACGCGTCTCTGTGTGTTTCAGTAGCGGCATGGTGCAGAGCGTCGGCGCTAATTTATCGCCGGACCAAACATTCGGATCGATCCGGTCGCTCTCGGTGACGAGAGAAGTCGCCAGCTTCCCCCTATCGCGGACACCCACACCGCCTCCGCAGCACAGGTATGTGAATTCCGCTTGTATTTACCTGCGCCTCCCCCCCTCCGCCACCGGATCAACATACCGGACAGTTCCTTTGATTGACGCGTTCGCGCGGCGAAGGGCGGGGGGGGGGGGACGAGAGCAAAGTGGAAAAAATCGGATGGTTGTGCGGCGGCGAACGCAATTTCATTGCAAATTGGAATGAGCGACGTATAAACATAATGGATCCCGCGTAACCAAAACTTGACCGCGGCCGACGAAGCGCGCGCGAGCCGTCGAAATTCTGCTTCCGGTAGAATTTCGCCGGTCTCCCCCCCGTTCTTCGCTCGTCCGTCGACACATTGGGCGCCGGTGGCCGTGTTTCATTGAGTTTAGCACGTAATTAGCTGCTGGTCGAAAAAGTCGCTCGCACGAAGCACACGACTCGCGCAAGTTCCGTGTCGCTCTCAAATCGCATCTCGTCGAATCTTCGGTAATTCGATTCTGCATTGACAAAACCCGCTGCATGAATCCGCATGAGAAGTCTGCCCGACGGCACACAGTGGGGCCAAAAGCGGATCCGAGCGGATCGATCGACAAGGAGAACAAAGAACTTAGATCGCTAGAAGATAGATCGCGTTGCTCCGACGAAGAATCGTTGATTGCGACTTTGCTGAATGACGCGGAATCGAATTGGACTCGTTCTCTCGCACCTTTGATATATACTCCGCTTGGAAGGAAAGCGAAAAAGAAAAAAAACAACAAAAATGGCCCCACTGCGCGACGTAAGGCGAACCCAAGACGCTTCCGCTGTTGAATGTTCGACTTGACGACGCGGCCAATGCGAACGAACGTGGTCGTTACAGACCGTCGGCGCTGGCGAACCCCGAGGAGCTGGTGGGCGCCGTCGGTAGTCCGCTGCGAGAGGCCTCGCCGAGGCCGGAGGTGCGCGTGGTCGCGCCTTCTCACCGGCCACCGCCGTCCGCACTGGCCGCGAACGGCCACGCCGTCGCGACGGCGAACCGCAAGTCCGTCAGCATACTGTTGCCGGAGCAGAGCAGCGGATGACCCCAGCTATTGCAGCAGCAGCAGCAGCAGCAGCAGCAGCAACAACAGCTGCAGCAACAGCAACAGCAACAGCACGGCTTCGTGCACCGTTGCGACGAGGAGCCACTCTCGATGTAGGATCGTCGGCTTGCATAATGAGGCGGTGGCGGCCACGACGACGACGACGATGACGACGACGAAGACGACAATGACGACGACGACGACGACGACGACGACGACGACGACGACTAGCTTCGAAAGTGACCTGTCCCGGTCGCATGTTCTCCGACGACTCGCAATCGTCCAGCGGCGACGATTCGCCCGTCTCTCTCCCTCGTTGCGTCTCGTCGCCGCGACTGCACGAGCTCGCATCGCGCCCAGATTCCGACATGGTCTTCGTACAGTGCATGCGTGCGTGCGTAGGTAGAGAACGTGCGAATGTGTCACCTGACCCGACCCGACTCGGCCCGCTTCCGACCTGGCTTGGCCTGACGCGACGCTCTCTCGGACGGGACGACGAGTGATCGATCGGTCGTCGACGTCGGCGCGCGGTCCGGCCGATTTTTCCGCTCGCGCGCGCCGACAATCGAACCGCGGTGTGAAGGTTCACGAAAAGGACGTTAGCTTCCGATCGGCGACGCTGCACGCGAAACAACCGTTTCTCCCTCGCGAAGCGCTCATGCACATACGAGGACCCAAGACACGTACATACGTACGAGGGTGCTCTCCGTTTAACGACACAAGCCGGCGCAGATATCCTTTTGTCTCTGAGGCAGGACTATGCTCGTGGACGACGACTTGCGTCGCTAAACTTCGACTGGAAAGCGGAATCTCGCGGTTGAATCTGATCCCGCGGTCGTCGAGACTCGCAGACTCCGAGGACGACGCGAGGATCGGACAAGGTTGCTCATTATCAGCGTGCGGAGAAACTCTGGCGACCGCTGGGAGGGGGAGGGCGAGGGCGAGGGGCGAGGGGCTCGGTGGGCGCTTTTTCGTGCTGTTACGTGTGAAAATTCGACGAGGACCGCGCGATCGATCGCGCCGCTCGCTTCCGCCTCTGCGTTATACACTGGGCGTGAGTTATCGATAATCTGGGGATTAGCCATCAACCGTCAACTTTGCAGTCACACCGGTGGGAAATGATTGGCGTTAGCGAGCGGCGATTACGCGATACAAATACAGGGCGAGGTAAACGCAACCTCGGGGGAGGATGACGGGACAAATACGAGGTTGACTCAGGCAAGGCTCGTCGAGAGAGGATACCAGCAGGTATCCTCCGTATATTCGTATCGCTGTAGTTAATTATCAAGCTCATATCGATCTCCGTTTTATACGTCAGCGACGAAAATTGCGCACGTTCTGGTCCTCCTTCTTGCCGAAGACGCGCGAGTCGACGGAGGAGCGAGCTCTCGCGGCATCTCCACCTCGACCGGTAACGCAACAGCGAGAATTTATCCTCCGGGAATCACTAGAGGATAAATTCTTTTTATAGCGCCGCAGGATAAACAGAGTGTCGCGATATCTCTCCCGCTGGCAATACTCACGCAAACTCGAAACTGCGACCGTACGGAAATTCACCGCATACGCAGGAACAGGATTCGTCCCCTTCTCGCGCTCGGTCGAGGTGTATTTTCAGCGATGCCGCTCTCGCGATCCGCGCGAACGCGTAGGAAACTACGAAAGGGTTAACATCTGTGAGGGAGAGAGGGAGGGAGGGAGAGAGAAACGCAGACATATACTCGGTGCACATGTTCTGCGCGCGTGTGTTAATTAAGTCTCGGTTATTCTCGGCTCGGCATTCTCTCGTCGGAAGGGGGAGAGAGAGAGAGAGAGAGAGAGAGAGAGAGAGAGAGACAGAGAGAAGCGAGCGTCTTGATTTGTCGGTGGCGACGAATTTCGCGTATCCGCCTCGCGAGACACGAGGAGATTCGTCGGAGCTTCATTCCATTCCCATCAATTCGAGACATTCGGCAAGTCTCCGTTTTGCGATTGTTGCGAGTGCGAGAGTGTTATTTTCACACGCTCATGCGTGGATAAGTGACACTCTCGAATTTGCAGTGATGTCCCGAGAGACGATTTCTTGTCACCGCATTTGCAAGAGAGAAAGAGATAGGGGGAGACAGAGGGGAGATCGAGAGAAAATCAATCCTCTTTGCTGTAAATCGTTCTCCGCCTTCTTCCGCGTTCCTTGCCTTTTCTCTCTCTCTCTCTCTCTCTCTCTCTCTCTCTCTCTCTCTCTCTCTCGGAAGAATCGATATCGCGAGAGCGTCGGAGAGCTCCGTTGAATCCCAGGTAGGTGGACAACTAAGTAAGACAGACTGTGTAGAACGGATCGTTGTGGCGACGTGTGCTGGCAGACGCTCGGTTCCGCCCGTCTAGACGGGCCGATCGTTCAGTTTCGCGCAGGGGATCGAGGTAGCGCTCTTATTTTTAGTCCGGCCGGATTATCCCCGACCTCCGCACACATACAGGTCGATCCGACGGTGAGATGACGCGAACGGCGTTTACGATAATGAGATAATTACGGGCTACGTGCTGATGTTCCGACGCGACAGGTCCATCTGTTTTTCGCCGTGCTGTTGTCGCTGATTCTTGTCTCGACGACTCTTCTTTCGACTCATTCGCGATCTCGGGGTACATTCTAAAGCTATATCGCCGTGTTTGTCGCGTTAAATTTTTCATATGTTGCGATATCGCTGCGATCAAGTCACGCACGAGCAGCTTATGCGTAATTCGCGGGATAACCGAAAAATGAGGATACCATATTCTTTTATCCTTCCTTTTTTTTTCTTGCGCGAATATATCGCTAATTCCGGGAACGTGGTTGCAAAGTATCCGCTAATAATAATCACTCGGAATCGGGAGGAAGCGAGGATCGGGCAGAACGACTGTAACGTTGACAATCTACTTATCATAGGAATAATATTCGTGCTGTAAGAAAAGGGATTGAAATTTCGAGGAGACGAGAGCCTGAACAAACGATGAAACAATGTAGTTGAATTCTGCTGCGCGAAAGTTGGATAACATTCGACAGTCGCCGACATATCACGAACGAAGACGAGACGAGAGTGCATTTGTAGACGAAAAAAAGATGTCGCTGCGACGCCGCTGTTTTCGGCCGGTTACGATACCATACGCGAGGTAACAATGTTTTCGACCGACTAATTGAGAAATCGTTATCCTCGCCGGCGAAACGAAAGAAACAAAAAAGAAAAACAAACCATTCCTATCCCGCGTAACAATCCAATATCTGCTGTCTTTTTCGAAACGAGCTTGTTAAATCCCACCTCCACACTAGTGCGCACAAGTATCGTCGATCTCTTCGTTCTCGCGTGTCGGCTTCCTTCTGTTTTTCGCGCAACTCGAGCGTTTCGTGATAAGACGGAAACGGGGTGGATGGAGGATGGGCCACGCGCGAAGAAACGACTTTCTCCCCGCGACGGGGAGAGGCGGGGAACAGGTTTTATAACGAGCCACACACGGTCCTCAACACGGTAATCGGATTAAGTGCTTCTGATGGAATTGACCGAAACGAGATACCGGCCTTTGCGACGCTAATTAACACGTATCACTCTCGTGACATTCGCGGAAAAAACGGTAAACACAGACGGACGAGCGCGCGACGTGCAAGTGGACACGCGAGAGTTGAATTACAGGAAGAAAACACCATTTCGCGATGGACGGAGTCGCGGCGCGCGACGATATACATATTTGTCCACCATCGACCCTAAACTTGGCGAGAAAGGTAAAGAAGGGTCCAAAGGGGCGCTACAAGAGCGCGCAGCGTCGACTGAGAGCGGTGAAGAGGACTACGTACGCTTGATCATCTTCTCTTCCCTCACATGTCGCGTCTGCGTGCGCGAATAGACGGGGAGAAGATGGTCCCGAATGTCGCGACATCGTTAAGCTTCTCGGTACGATCGTCGATGCAAATCGACGGCCGCTGAAACGTCGACTGTAGTCGTTTGATCTCGAGTTTTCACACACACGAATGTAATTTTTTTCTCGTGAAATTGACGTTATTATCGACGATAAAAATGGTAATGCATCGAGTGCATTTTCAATGTCGTTTCGAGGTCGTTTTAGTCTCGGTTACATCGAGGCGATGTAATTTATTATTACGTCGCGTTGTTTTGCGCGAATGATTTGTTTGCTCGTCGTCAAGTGAAGATTCCCGCATAAATCGGTGATAATAACCTCACGCATGCTTGTTGTGCGAAAATGTGTGTGAACGCGCGAGACTAAGCGTTCTCGGGCCTTGTTAATTAAGCTTCGGTCATCGGGTGACGCTGCGCGGCTCGAGATACACCCGTCGTACCGAGAAGATTGGCAAACATCGTTTAGGCGAATTAAGAAAACGGCTGAAACGTAATTTTAATGGTTAGGAAAGGCATCGAGTCCAGGCGATACGAGAGAGAGAGAGAGAGAGATATATCAAGGTGCACGCCAAGCTTAGAATTACAATAAGAGAAGCGCGTTAGCCGGGCGATATGTGTTAAGGGGTGTTCCGATGGTGCTCCCTAGGATATATAGCGTTAATTAAAGACATTATAGAGAGATTCGTCGATAAGTAAAAGGAGATCCTTACCGTAGGAGAGTTGGTGGGCACTAATCGCGTAGCATTTAAGATTTCAAGCGTAGTTTTTAAGGCGACGCACGCGTTGATGCTCATAATCCTCTGCCTGTCTCGAGAAAGAGAGAGAGAGAGAGAGAGAGAGAGAGAGAGAGAGAGAGAAAGATTGAAAAAGGACGCGGCGACCGATCGACCTCGGTCAACCGCAATCATCATCGAGCAGGCAGCTGAGATTTTAAGTAAGACTCTAGTCCTGTAAATACGTAGGTAAAAACGAAGGTATCGATCGAAGCAGGAGAAGAGAGGAGAGGAGAGAAGAGGAGCGAGCGAGTTTAGGGGTTTTCAAAGACACATCACACTTACGACTTTATCGCAAGAAATGAAGGGGTATCGTTGACGGTCGCGAACGTACGCGTTTCGTAAGCCTGCGATTGTATCGCGCGAGAAGAGGAGAAAAAACATTGTTGACTCTTGAAAAAGTGAGGAATTTTCCAGCGCGTTTTATTACACTGTAATCTGTAATAACAGACTCGCGTCTGTTTATTACAGGTTCGAGGTAATTAATTTATTGAGAACACATTTATTTCAGAGAACTTATTGATTTGTCGAGAAAACTTATTTATTACTGCATTGGAAATCAAAATAAAAGTGCGTCTTCTCATTATAATAATTCGTCGCTACAATCAGCCGAGTCGTCGGTGCAAAGTTGCTTTAATAACACCAGCGTCTCGCACAAAATCACTCTTTCAAGAGTTAACGGTCGTTGGACGTGCACTCATCTTTCGCTCACCGAAGTCGTGAATTCGCGAGTGGGGTTGCGCTAACGGGGCACGTCGTCGTCGTCGTCGTCGTCGTCGTCGTCGTCGTCGTCGTCGTCGTCGTCGTCGTCGATGTTCGTTTTCCTTTTGCCATACTCGGTCCTCAACAGCGAAACTTAATTGCGAAGGCACTCTCATCCCTTGCGCGTAGCAGCAAAGATTAATGTGGCGCAATTAATGGGCGAGACCGGCATCGATCGCGCGCGAAACACCAGCCGGATGAACTTGCGAACTTTTGCGAAGTCACGGTTTCGATTTCAAAGGTACACGGCGCATAATCCGAGGGATTCGTCATCGTCGTCGTCGTCGTCGCCGTCGTCGCCTACGTGCTCCGTCGTCCGTGCGCGTTAACGACGTGTTCACAATTGCGCCGCGAGCGAATCGAGATATCGAACCTAAGGGAGGAAAAAGTGCGCGAACGTCGCTCGCCCGGAGCGGCGCGTTCGCCGAGAGCTCGAAGCGAGGACACATACTGTGAAGGACGCTTTCTGATATATCCGACAATATATTTACATATTAATCGTAACGGTCTAGAACGCGTACTCGATACCGTAGCTCATTCAATAGCATTTGTTCGTGCTGTCGTAGAGTATATAACACGATCGAGGGTGGAGGACACGCGACGAGGGGCTGCTTCCTCTCGCGTGTAGTGTGAGCGTGCGTGAGTGCGTGTGTGCGCGCAGGCGATTCGCCGAATCATCTGATCGCGAGTGAGAACGAGCATAAAGCACTTTTGTGATCTCGCTGTTTGACGCTTTTGGCAGCGGCGTAAGTCATGTCTGCTTCGAGAGAGAGAGAGAGAGAGAGAGAGAAAGAGAGAGAACAGCCGGGGCGCGACGACAAAGGTAGCTGTCACATTTTCTTTTCTTTCCTTTGTTTATCGATCCTTCAGTCTCTTTTTTCGATGGATTGTACGATGAAACTTGCAGAGCTGAAACCCACGCAAATTTATCGAGATATTTATTACGAGAATAATTATAATTGCTTCATTTTTACAATTATAGTTACAAATATCATTTTTTCGGTGCGTTCACGCAAGGAGCAGAAGGCACGAGAATTTGACCGAAAGAATTTCGAGAAAAGAATTTGTCGCACGCAGCCGTTTGAAATTGAGTTGATTCGTCTCGGCTTGAACCGCCTCGATTGATCTCTCGCTTCGAATTTTGCAGTGCATGATAAAAAATCTGATTACATTATGTCGTATTCATCATAATTCCGAATGATTAAAAAATCATCGCGTAGGGAGACTCGAGAAGACTCGATTTACGCCACGAGCGAGCCAAAGCCACACAAACGACGTCTCTGCGACGCGGTGGATCATGAAAAGTGCGCTTTTGCGCGAAAGCGTGTGCCAAAAAGTAGGACAAGTCTCTTCTTGCGAGCACGAGGCGAGGCAATTCGTACTTTTCCTTTTCTTTTCTTTTGCTCGCTTTAAACACCACCGACTTATTCTGCACGGAAAAACGTGCACGTCGGTTCGGTACAACTGATTTTCTGTTCTCCGGAGACCGCGGACGAAAACTCGGTTGCAGGAACAAAAAGATCCCTGCTGCACGAGGTTTCTATTCAGTCGATTGTTCTCGGTTGTTCCAAGCGAGTTTGAAAGCAGAGGGGTCGTTTTTGATTCATGAGTTCCCGCCAGTTACACGAATCGAGCCTTTTACCGGCTCCACCTTTGGCATACTCCTCGTCATGTCGCGATCATGCTCAAGGTGGAACCGCAAGGACCCATAAGAGAAAGAGGAAGAGAAGGGAAGAAATGACTCTCACATGAAGAGTGTGAGTCTGAGCGATGTCGCCTTGACAGCTCTCTCGGCCGTCAGCGCGACACAGCTCGGATCGTGTAGTTTACTACGCTCAAGTAGAAGAATAGAAAAGGGAGAAGGAGAAAGAGTCGATTCCCTTCTCGCTCTGTTTCTGTCCAATCGGTCGACCTGTTTCATTCTCGCAAACGAGGTTAATTTCCGAGCGATGTTGATTCGGACGAATTGCTACGCGTCGGTGCGGCTCAAGGTCGGAAATTAACGCGACTGTCGGCGCATCCTTCCACCCGTGATTACGATTTGCGGAGGAGTGCACTGCGGTCGCCGACTTGCGATCGGCGACCGCAGGATATTTCGGTTTATGTTTAGGGTATAAGACAGAGCGAGAGAGGGAGAGAGGGAGAGAGAGAGAGAGAGAGAGAGAGAGAGGGTGGCTGAGACTCATATTCGTTTCTTTTTCTAGGGCGATTTGTGATAGAACGCGTAGGCTCTCGCAAGCCATAAGGGATCAGGTTTATGCAGCTGTTATGATAATTACGACTTTAATTCCCATTCATAGGAAGCCGACGAGCGGGCGGGCAAGCGAGCGAGCGCGCTGCTACGCGGGTTCACCGCTTTATGTTTCCCGCAATCGCCGATCGTTGACGTCTGAGTCAGCAGAGTTGAGCCGAAGAAGCAGCAGCGCGATGACACTTTTCTCTATGATCTAACACTCGATCGTTTCGTGACATTGATTGGCCGCAAAATTTCAATGGGAAATTCTCACAGGACGATCGAGAAGTCGCCGCGATTGGCGATGAAGAAGATCGGCTGTTCAGTTCTTAGCACGGACCGGATAGAGATTCTCCGGTCCACGTAGGACTTGATTCAATTTGGACCTTGTGATTTCATCTGTTTTTGTAATTTTACACGCGGCCGATTATCGTGGCCGACGAAAAGTTAACCGTGCGTGTCCGACTTGCCTGCCTACGGGCTTCGCGTAAATTAGATATAAGGGTGCAATTTGTAGACCCGTCGTCCTGTCGTCGAGTCCTTCCCAACGAGGCTCGAGCGACACGCGTCCGTGGTGGTATTTATGACACACACACACACACACACGTACATACACACAAAAGATACACGCGTATGATTAAGGCGTAATTTACATCCGGATGAGTTTTATAGCTGTTGATTATATAAAGAGGCTGATTAAGTTTAGATATCGTTCCAATGTACTCGATACATTTGATATAACGCAGTTAAAGACATTCGTATATAGTGGACATACGTTAATTATTATTGTCATAGACACACACATTATTATTATTATTATTGCTATTATTATTATAATCTAACGTAAAATATCCGACGATTTTACCTCCCCCGTTCTTTTTTAAATCCCGTTCAACAGGATGGATGTGAAGGATAACTAGAATGTGTCACTGATGTGTAAAACGAAGCCTCAACTGCGGTGATTAATTTCGGCTAAATTCCGCCAAATCAAATCGTACGTAACGGCCGACGAAATGAAATTGGAGAAACCAAAATGTAATACATTCCTCTGGCGATTCTTAAACATGAAAAATGAAGCAAAATTTGACCTAGCTCGTGTGTCATTGCCGTGGTTGAGGGTCGACTTCCATTTGGACAGAGAGAGAGAGAGAGAGAGAGAGAGAGAATACAACGTACAGTGGATGGAAAAGAAGCGTCTCTCACATTTCTATGTAAATTACGAACAGAGTGAGGAGAATCCTCCAATTATCGGCATCGACACGAGACGTCTCCCGCTCGCGTTTGAGGCACTTTGCGGAGCTTTCCGCCGTATTACGCGAAATACGCGAAAGATGGGCGAATTTATTGGATCGCTCGGCGCCGCGCGAATAGTCGGACGTAATGAAAGTTCAATTTCGCCGACCGAACGGAGCTGCGTCGTGCAACGGCGGGATCCACCCGCGCGATCGCCGAATGGCCGACCGACGACAGCCGGCGCGGTTTTATACGTTTATAGCGAACGACGGTAATAAAAGGGAAGCGGTTGTTACCTATACGGCCTACACGTAGAGACATAAGGCGTGTAAAGAAAAAAATATGAAACATACGACTCCGAGTCGCCGTACGCTCTCACGCAGCTCCCGCTTCGGCGCCCTTTCGAGACGCACGTAGGGCGATAGTACTTACAGTGCGAGACAGAGATGTCCCCACAAGGTTGGGGAGAAGTGGCAAGATCCGCCGCCGAAACAGAAGAGAATGGCTAGAGAAATCCCTCACTGTCTCTTTCTGTCGCAAACGGAAGTGAGTCGCGGGGTGAGAAAGAAAGGTAGAGGAAAGAAGAAAAATGACGAGAGGAGAGACCGACACGTTCACACGCGCTTGCGAAAGTGAACGCGATGCGAACGAATCCCTCCCCCTTCCCCCATCTCCTTTTCCCTCCCGCCTTTTCCGCTGGCATTTTGCAAATCTCCGTCGAGAACGAGACCCAGTTAGCATTAGCGCGAGATTGTCGCGGCTGTATCATCATCCATAATAATCGTCTCATCGTTATCGTTATCGCTACTACAATTGCTATCGTCGCTGTCCGTCGTTACTACTATTACCTCTGCCCCCTTCCCCCTCCAACCCGCCCGCGCCAACCGGTTTCCCCAACCCGCATCTCCAACTCGACGCCGATGAGTCAGGTAGTACGCTCTAATTACTCGATAATTCTGTGTCGATATACACCTAATTGTATATTACGATGATCACTGTGTAAAGACTTGAAATTCCAATATATAATAATAAATCGCTCTTCATATTCTCGTCCTTCGATTCGCCGACGTCCCCGTTCTCCTGTCCCGTGACCGCGGTGCGTTACTCTGCGAGATAAATTATACGCTCGCGCGTCCTCGCGCGGTTGGCAGAGATTTCGTTTCGGTCTTCCTTCGGGGAGGAGGAATAAAGGGGAATAAAGTGCAGGAAATACAAAAGCGCCCACGGGCACACAGTGCGCCTCAGGTATAATATATAATAGTTTCTTCTTCTTTTTTATTGTCCTCTTATATAACGTACAATCAACAACATTTCCTCTCGTCTTGCTCCTCCTCTTTTTCTCTTTTGTGTAACATCCGTGCCGGCGAGTAGCTCTCAAGGACACGCGTCGCGTGTGCCTCTCTTTCTCTTCTCGTGGGTTTCGTATATAAATAATCGAGCTTCTAATTGAGAATATAATATATACAGGGTGCTAAATTTCAAACGTAACAGGTAAAAAATCTCGAAAACTATGAAAGATATTAAAGAAAGCTAAAACACGTGTTCCATGATTTCGAAGGGGAAAGAGAATGGCGTTATCAGTTTTTTATTTGGAGGGCATTTTCAAGGTCAGTTAAAGGTCAGCTTAATTTTTTAAAATAGAAAGCCCAATTTTTTATTATATCTTCTTTTTCTACCAATTAATTTGAACAACTTTTGTCTGAAACATTTCTCTATTTGCCTCATTTTTTGAAATATTTAAGGAAAACTTGGTAACTTTTTCAACATTTAACTTACGATATCTCACTAACTATCCGTCGAAAGAAAAAAATAGTGTTAGACTTTTTTACTTTATTTACTATCAAGAATATATAACTATAATAATGCCCCAACTTTTGTTAACTTATCAACCTTTGGAAATTTCAAAATTATTAAATAAAAAACTGATAATACCATTTTCTTTCCCCTTCGAAATCATGGAACACGTGTTTTAGCTTTTTTTAATATTTTTCATAGTTTTCGAGATTTTTTAGCTGTTACGCTTGAAATTTAGCACCCTGTATATATACAGGGTGTACGATTTATCTGAAGACGTTGAAATATCTCGAGAACTATGCATTGGATAAAAAAAAGTGGTTAATGAAAGTTGTTAGTCTCGAAGGGGGACATCCAACGATACCAAACTCGACCTCCCACCCCACCCCCTGGCGGTGGGGGTTGGGGGCAACTTTGAAATCTTAAATGGAAACCCCCATTTTTTATTGCAGATACGGATTCTACGCCACAAAATACATAAATTTTGTCCGAAACTTTTTTTTTATTTGTGATAGATGGCGCTGTAATCGCAAAAAATTATATTTTCCGCAATTCTCCAGAAATGATCATTGGATTGAGAAATAAAAAATACCTGTTCAATATTTTTAAAGAACATAATAAAAGTTATTAAAAAGATAAGGTTTATCAACCTAACCTAAAAGATAAGGTTTATCAACAAGTGCCAACAACTCGTGAAAACATGGTAGAACGCATAAGAAACGCTTGCGCTGAAACTCCCGCAGATATGCTTCTATCCTGTGTACAGTCATTTGAAAAAAGGATCAATAAGTGTATTGAAGTTGAAGGTAAAAATTTCGAACACTTACTCTAATTAATTGAACAGTGAGAGGCAAGGGGACTCACATTAAAAAAGCACCCCGATCTGTGAAAGGCAAGGGGACTCACATTAAAAAAGCACCTGAAGGGAACATAAAACTACTACGTCCTCGTCGTTGTTCCTGTGTAACGCTAAAAGTAGTTTCTCGGAAAAATTCAACGCTATCTATCACGAATGAAAAAAATTGTTTCAATAAAAGTTTCACGTACAATCTAATTCTGCAATGAAAAATGTGGCTCCCCGTTTGAGATTTGAACGTTATCACCCACCCTATCCTGAGAGGATGGGGGGGAATAACTTTTATTATGTTCTTTAAAAATATTGAACAGGTATTTTTTATTTCTCAATCCAATGATCATTTCTGGAGAATTGCGGAAAATATAATTTTTTGCGATTACAGCGCCATCTATCACGAATCAAAAAAAAAGTTTCGGAAAAATTTACATATTTTGTGGCGTAGAATCCGTATCTGCAATAAAAAATGGGGGTTTCCATTTAAGATTTCAAAGTTGCCTCCAACCCCCACCCCTAGGGGGTGGGGTGGGAGGTCGAGTTTGGTATCGTTGGATGTCCCCCTTCGAGACTAACAACTTTCATTAACCACTTTTTTTTATCCAATGCATAGTTCTCGAGATATTTCAATGTCTTCAGATAAATCGTGCACCCTGTATATACATATATATATATATATTATACGTGTATATATATATATATATATATATATATATATATATATAGTATCGTGGTAAAGCTGAGTAATATCAACGAATTTATAACAAGAACGTCCGCGATACGTCTGTCGCCGCGGCAATTGGATTAATGATGTAGTTTTATGCAAGACGAGGTAACAGTGAGGGTCTTTTACGGATTAAATTGTAACAAGTCGAGAAATAGGCGTTACGGACTATCGCGGAGAGAGAGAGAGTAGGTGAGATATCGTGAGCACATCACGTACATCATATGTTACGGTTAAAGCGCGTGCGCGCGCGAGACGTGACTTCGTTATCCGTTTTACGGCAATCCGAATTGTCGCCGAATTGTCGAGCGACAGAGAGGATAGATCCCTCACAGATATCGGAGACTGCATTTATACATTATATGTACTTCAACTGTAACATATATTATACATATGTATATTTTTGTATATACATATACGTATCAACATTAGGTACATACAGTTAATACCCCTCGTACGTTTTACAAGTACGCATCACAGATATGTCGTTGTTTGTGGAACGAAAAAACGCAAGACGAAAGCAGGGAGAGTACGGAAATGTCGGGGACGAGAAGTCGAAGGAAATAAGTGTCGGGAAATATCTCTCGCTGTATATCGCGCGTGTGTGCGTGTGTGCGTGTATATTACACAGAGTGGAGCGAGCGCTCGTCGCTCGTTGCGTCGAGAGAAAAGTCGCGACGCAAGAGAAGAAGAAAGCAAAATCGCGCGGGAGTAAAGAAATCGCCCGCGGTCGCTTCGCTAGGAGCAAAGGGGCGAAATTGGAACGAACGATCTCACACGGTAATATCCGCTGTGTGCGTGTGTATATATATATATATATATACAATTCGTGTCGAGTCTCTGAGCGTCTCTCGCGATTGTATTGCACCGCGAGGGAAAATGCACTCGAACGACGGCGGGGACAAATCATAGGCGTCGGCTGGCCGACAACTTGTGGGAACAACGGCAAGGTGTCGTATATCGTACAATTATACAACTCTTTTTGCTCGCTATCTACTGGTAACGCGATATTGTGAGATTAACGCAGCCGCGTAACGTGGGCGTGCAGAGCTGGGCAGTTTTTCGGGGCGCGAAACGCGAGCGATATGTCATATGTGTGTGTGTGTGTTTTTTGCTTCTCCTATTTTATTCGACTCCCAGTCGAATCCTTGAGATTTGCTCTTATACCTCGCGCCTTCGCGAATAATTTCCTCCTGTGCGGTCCCCGCGTGTATCTCGCGAGTTCGCTGCCTGAAATGCGCCGCTGTGGGACACCCTGCTCAATCCCGTAGATCGCGAGCGTCTCTCTTCGGGTATCCTCCGGGTCACGACTCTCTCTAGTCGGCTCGCCACGGCTCGTTAAACTTACGATCGACAGCGGCGGTTCGCGACGGTTGTCGCGCTGCTCCGTGTCGGATCGCCGTATCCTCCTCTCTGTTTCTTCTGGCTACTTTTCTTCTTTTTCTTGCTACTCGTCGTCGCCCTAGCCGCGGGATATTCGCGCGACGAAATGGTGCGTTCCGTGTGTACGTATAATCGTTGGCTGTCGAGTACAGATAACAACAGGTTGTGGGAATTTGTTTCAGCCAATCGCCAATTTCGCCAAAAGTACGCGAAAATCATACAAACGCTTCGCGTTCTGCGTCTCGACGCGTCAACACGCAGGAAGTTCGAGCAGACCGCGTTTCCCGCCCCCGCGTTCTCGTCGGACGAGAGCCGAAGGGGTGGCTTTGGCGAAGATGAGACGCGATCGTCTCGCGTCCGTCGTCCTCCGGTCGACGCTCGAGTCGATCAAGTGAAGGGTCTGAGAGCGTGTGGCAGTTATAACGTGCGTTATTGCTGATAACGAGGATTGAGTTGAACGTGCAACAACAATAATAGCAGGTCGCGGCAGTTTCTCTCGGGAGGTCGAGAGGAAGGATCGCGAGCGCGATGTGACTACTGCGAGGAAAGCTCGCGACCCGGGCAGAAAAATGTCTGCCCGGACGAAGCAATTTTCCGCGGGGAAATATCGACTCGAGTCTGAACGTTCGCCTCGAGTTTTCAGAATTCAGGCTGAATTATCGAGATTCTGGTGGAATTTGGCGGAACACCCGCGATCTCCCTCGTTCATATTTCACCCGGAAAGCTGCCTCGCCCGAACAAATATTTCCCGCCATGCGGTAAAACATACCCCGCCCACATTACGAGTAACGAGAACGAACGAAAGCGCGTTAATACGTTGACTGTAATATACTGCGAAATGTGCTATCGAACCGCTACGAGAGAGTAGTGCTAATTAGACATAGACGTGTCGGGTCGCGAGAATTCTTCTCCGACGACATGTGTGTTTTTATACACACGAGGAAAAATGACTGGTCGAGTGAGCGATGTCCTTCCGGTAAAGTACACTAGGAAAAATGTATTGTTGCGTGAACCAAAATTTTGTTGTGACAAAATAATTTTGTCAAAATATGCCCAACAAAACTGTTTAGTTCCTGTAAACAAATATCTCGTTTGATTACGGTTAGTTCGTATAACGTAATACTTTTGTTACAGCAACCGAAAAGCTTTAACTATATGAATTTTGTTAAAAATACTATAATTTTTTCTTAATACATAAAATCTAAATTTTGACGCACAGAAAGACAAAATAGTATCCATTGGGCATTATTTTAGTTGATGTAAAATTTATATTTCGTTATTATGTAATTTTTATGGATAAAATAAGTAGAATGCTTAATTTTTACATATGAAATCTAAGAACAAAATCATTTGGTCCAGAGAACAAAGCAGAAAAATATATTTAGTTGAGACAACTAAATATTTCGTTATATAAAACAAGATATTTGGTTGCTAGTAAAAAATGCCTCAACTAAACAGTTTTGCTAAAGATACTAAATTGATTTTTCTAGTATCCGGCATTTCTGATTGGAATTCCCGAATCGCGACGTCGGTGCTTCACCGGATGTCGCTTGCTTCGCCCGACCAAACATTTTCCCCTGAAGCCGCCCCCTCCCCCTGCCATCGATACAAAAAAACGCCTCGGGCGACAAACCGCGAGATAGGCCCGTTGGTGGATTTCGTCTGGCAACTTTCCTGTCGATGCAAGTCCCTGAAGATCATCCGCGAGACGACGTTCTCGCGTCGCGGACCGTGATGTCACGGGGGGGGGGGGAAGGGCGAGAGGAGGAAGGTGCTTCCGCGTTCATGGTGTGGTTCAATCGGCGTGTTGACGGGCGAATCTCAAGGTCGAGCATCGTCTACTTGGGACTACGCCGGTTGCCTCGACGAGCAACAGCAGCTCGCTCGGGCCGCATCGATGCTCTTCCTCCGCGTCGGTCGCGGTCGCGTCGCCGTGACGCGCGGGTGTTGTTGGTCATGTGGAGTGCGACGATATCGCAGGTCGGATTTCGCCTCGTCCTCCTCGCGGGAGACTCGCAAAACAAACTACCGCGTTCGCGTGCGGCTTCCTCCCGTTGGAGAGGCGCGACTCCGCACGCTTTGTACTTGGGGGTGACCGGGCGCGAGACGAGACGGCGAGGAAGAGTCGAGAGAGTGTCCTCTCTCGGGGATCACGGAATACCGCTTTCTTTCTCTTGCTCTTTGTTTCTCCGCCTGCTCTGGTGCCCGGTGAGGGCGAGAGACGGCGAGACGTGTTCTGTTGTTATTATTATTACGGATGATACAGCGTGACAATTTTGCCCCGGACGCGTAGGAAGAAAAGGAAAGCAGCCCTCCTCTTTTCCCCGATTCGATTCAAGCCGGCCGGTTCCGCCGGTTTTCCTCGCAGACGAGCGAGCGCCGGTGATCGAGTCGCTGATCTCCCCGAAGGTCGAGCCGAGGTGACACCCGTCCGCGCAGCCCCGTTCCCCGGCGTGAAGCGACCGCGGATCGCCCGGCGAGCGCTTAGTCGTAATTCTCCGACTCCTGCTGCACCAGCTTGTACCGGCGCGGGCTCTTGACGCACATGGAGCCGTGGCCCTCCAGCGACAGGCGGCCCTTCCTCTGCAGGTACGTGGTGATGTAACGAGCGACCAGCGTCTGCGGCCGCATCTGCCACTCGTCCAACACCTCCTTGGGCGCCATGACCTTTGCGTCGAGTCGACATCGAGATTAGTTGGGTGGATCAATCCGGGCTCGCCCAAAGCGAGGTCGGCGGTTGCAATGCCGAGGTCAGTCTAACACGAGACAATGTGCCGAAGACTGGAGGAGTCTTCCTGTCGTCATAATAACAGTAGAGATGTGCGAATCAAGAATTTTTATGTCGAATTCGAATCGAATCGAATCATTAAAAAATTTAACATGACTATTAAACATGCAAATAATGATGGGAGATTTTAATATAAAAGGGAATATATTGATATTGTAATATCATCTTAAAATAAAATATATATTTAAATATTTTAAGTAATTTATAATTAAGTTATTAATTATAAGTTAAGTTAATTACACAAGTTAAGGGTTCAGGCATACACAGGCCTGGATGGCCCGTTTTGTAGCCCGTTGATGCGCGCAAACGCGATTGATAAATCTTTGATTCCTATTCGAATAGTTCGCACATCTCTAAATGACAGTAATAATCGTAATGATGATTGTAATTTCTGGCTGCATCGTCTCTCGTCGTGCCGAGCTCGGTGTCGCAATCGCACGCCGCCAACAGCAACCTGCCCGAGTTTCCCTTACATCGGCAGGGAAAGAATGCGCGGTAGCAGCAGAGAATGAGGTATACCTGGTCGCCTTTGAGTCGGTCCAGTAATGTCACGCACACGACGGCGGACTGGATGCCGGCGTGGTGCGTCAGCGCGGCGAAACAGAGGCTCTCCATCTCGATGTTCACCACGCCAGCTTTGTGCATCTTTGTGAGGTAGTCCATCTTGTCAGCCTCCGAGAACTCGCAGAACGCGCCGTCCAGCCGGCCCTGTTCCTCGTAGAAGTCGTTTGTGCACATGGTCTTGCCGATCACGGTGTCGTAGGGATCGTCGCGATGCGCCAGGGCCCTGAGGTCGCGGGTGAGCTGCCGGTCGAGCTTGGCCGGCCGGCGTATCAGTTTCCCCAGCACCAACTGCGACGTGATTTGTCAGTCGCGATAATTACTAAGTCGGGTAATTACTGAGCATTAGCCACGCGGAGAAAAACGTTCGCTTGAATGGACCCAATCTTCCGGTGACATGCAAACGACTCGGAAGCCTTCATCGGAAAGGCGCCAGAATTCAAGTTGACCAGAAATCTCGATATAACTTAGGCCTTATATTTAAGACCGTCTTAAGTTCACTTTCAAACACCCCATAGCCAATGAAATGATTTGTACAGCATCTGAAGATAAACTTAAGACGGTCTTAAATTTAAGATCAGACTATGAATACCAGCCTAGGACCCAGCCTAGGATCATTTTGACAACTCGAGTCGGAGACTCGAGCCAATTTCTCCTCGTGCACCAGTTAATAAAAAAAAATAAATAAATAAAAAAGTTTCTCGCTGGACCCTTTGAGCGCTATCGGGCGAAGCAGAACAGAAATAGGTCAGCGCCTGTTCTAAATCGTAAACAAACGATAAAGAAGCTGAGGCTGTCGCAGACCAGCTGAGGGACTGACGCGTAAGGGACGCGCCCACTCACAAGGGTCAGTGAAAAATCATTGGCACACGCGCGCGCAAAGGCACGTACCAGTTCCAGATAAGGTTTCAGCATCCCGTCCACAGCTTCCTGCGAGATGACGACCGTGCCGCCTTCGTAGCCGACACCGCCGCAAGTGCCGATCCTAAAGAAGACCGGGTCCTTCACCTTGGCGTGGTACATCAGCTTGATCACCTCGTGCAGCAGGATCCCGACCGAAGGTATGCCCATTCCGTGCTGAACACACGAACACCGATCGGCAATTGCAATCTTCCCATCCACTCGTGTCGAATCGGGAAGAAAGAGAAACGGGAGGCGGAGGAGGCAAAAAGAAGACGACGCGACGTCGAGAGGGCGCGAGAGCGCATCCGGGCGTTCCCGCCGCCGCGCGAGAGAATTAATTGCTCCCCCGGCGGCGCAGATCACCGCTAACGCAATTCCGTTCCAAACTTCGCTCGGCTCGGCTCGCGGCTCGGCTCGCGGCTCGGCGCGCGGCTCGGCCTGCCGACGCGACGTGCCGCTCGAGTAATTTGCGCTAACGAGCCGCTGGAAAACGGTTTGACCATCCAGCCGTGTATACGGCGCGTGTAACCAGATCAGGTAGTCACCTGCAACGGCAAGTTACCCCCAGGCTGCGCTTATCGAGAGAGCAGCCAGCGCGACTACGAGACTGAGAAGCACGTAGTGAGAAAAATTATACCGTCGACGATAATAACGTACGCATATATCGCTGGCGCGATTTTTCGAGAGGACCGCGAGAGAGATAACTACAATCTCCGCACGCATTAACCACTTTTTCCAAGAGATCGCGAGAAACGAGAGGCAACGCGAAGGAAAGTCTGTCCGGTCGGAGCCGCGGCGCGGAGTCGACCGGCATAAATTAAAGAAACTGGTGACTTTCGACGTGCAATCGACCACGGTAGGAACGGCCACGGTATAATAATACTCTCCGTGTTGGCGTGCGAAGGTAAGTCCACTCGAGGTCGTAAACATTCCGCCGGTCGATCGAATTCCAATTACGATGGCGCGCGCGAGGCGGCTTTTTAAGGGCACCAAGCAGCGCGCGTTTCGTCCGTCCACTTGACCCGCTCGCTTGTTCCTCGATAATTAATCAGGGCGGTTGTCGAAGCGGAAATAGAATTCTTGCCACAGTCTTGAAAGAAGGAGAGAGAGGGGCTGGAGGGAACGCCGCAGGCGAGCGTCGGTCGCGTCCGTAAAACGTGTCGAGTGCAATGTGGTGACTTACGCTGATCGAGAGCACCGGACCGACTTTGTACATGGAGTAGCGATAGGAGTACTGGCTGATGTCGAGGAGGGTCGTTCCGGCCGGCAGCCTGTGACCTATCTCCTTCATGATGTAATTGGCGAACTGCTCCATCCGTTTCGGCGTCCCGCCCATGCAGACGAACTGTCAAGGAGAAAGGGCTCAGCTTAGAACAGGGTAGAAAGGTGGAAAAACGTAGGACCACCTGAAATCTCCAGAAAAGCGTCTTTGATTTCTTTCTCTTAGTTTGGGAAATACCGCGGCGAAATTTTCGCCAAACTCGCGGAATCGGGAAAGTTGGCGAGCGAGCGAGAGCACACTAGGAAAAAAAATTTAGTATCTCTAACAAAACTGTTCAGTTGAGGCATTTTTTAATAGCAACCAAATAACTTGTTTTACATAACAAAATATTTAGTTGTCTCAACTAAATATATTTCTCTGCTTTGTTCTCTGGACCAAATGATTTTGTTCTCAGACTTCATATGTAAAAATTAAGCATTCTAGTTATTTTATCCATAAAAATTACATAATAACGAAATATAAATTTTACATTAATTAAAATAATGCCCGATGGATACTATTTTGTCTTTCTGTGCATTAAAATTTAGATTTTATGTATTAAGAAAAAATTATAGTATTTTTAACAAAATTCATATAGTTAAAGCTTTTCGGTTGCTGTAACAAAAGTATTACGTTATACGAACTAACCGTAATCAAACGAGATATTTGTTTACAGGAACTAAACAGTTTTGTTGGGCTTATTTTAACCAAATTATTTGATTGTTACAACAGAGATTTTGGTTCACGCAACAATACATTTTTCCTAGCGTACCTTGACGTCGCCAAACATCTCGACGAGGTCGTGGGAGCCGCTGCCGAGCGCGAGGTGGTACAGTATGTCCTGGTCCATGAGCTCGATGTTGGGGTTTCGCAGCCGTACGGAGCCATCGCTGTATCTGTGCAGATGGAGAATCCTCTCATTTTAGGGTCTCGCATATTTATCGCGTGATCCCGATTAGGACGAATGAAGATTTCGCTGATGGAAGTAGCTTCGAAACTCGCGAGCAGATTCCACGCAGCTTTGAATCACACGGAAAGCGGAGCGGCTCGATCGCGCTGTGATCGCCTTTGACACGGCGCGGCCTGCGTCTCGCCGATTGAATTTCGCCCGGCGAACGAAGGAATGCTAATCGCATCGCAGCGTCGAAAATTCACTCGGCTAATGCGATCGTAAGCCTAATCAGTCTCGGCCGCCGCGCATCGTAATTGAGTCAGCCCCGCGTTCGATCGAATAATCGCGTATCGCATTTTCGGCGAGCACGGCGACAAATTCAAGGTGGAAGTTTAATGCGACGCCGCGCCGACGCGTTCGGGACTCGTATTTCGCCGCTCTTCCCGGGCATTTGCTAATTTGTAGATATATCGGGATCGAGTATCACGCAACAGTTGTGCTTTCAATCTCTCTCGTGGGATCACGTCGCGATCACGTCGATCGAAAGCGGTGGTCTCTCTTATCTAGTCTCTTGGAGGACGGTAATCCCGGCGGACAATCTATCGGCGGACAAATTACATCGGTCTCCGCTACATTTACAAAAGAGCCGTTGCTTGTTTATCTGTTATCCGACGATTAAATCGAGCGGCAGAAAATAGGTGCGCCCGACGGTGTAATTTTCGTCACTGATCTGTAATCGCGCTTCTTTCCAATTTCAATTACCGATCGATAAATAAGACGGCAATCAAACTCTCGCCTCTCCTTATCGTCGACTTAGCGCTTTCTTAAAAGCATTTCCTTCCAGCAAATATTTACGATCGATCGAGCGAAGCAGATAAAGAAAGTAAAGACAGAGATACGAAGCGTTCGTCGGACGTGTGGCGCGTGAATTTTCGGGGCTGCGACATGCGCTTCACATCGACGGACGCATCTCTGATGTGATTTTTCCATCTCATCGTATATTGTTTTAGTCAACAAATAAATCGGGCCGAATTCGCCGTTCACGGCGACCGGCACTCTTGCGCGGATTTCCATTTCAAATATGAGAGTGTATGGAGTGTACGGAAAAAAAATTAATAATAAACTCCATATGTATAAACGATATATCCCATAAGTCCGCGCAATCTGTGCCTGCCGCGAACGTTCGCCAAGTTTCGCCCTTTCCGGCGCATTGTGACTTCTGCAGCACATTCGAAATCGCATCGGAGATGCAACCCTCGATATGATGACGTCGCGTAGCGTGCACGGCAGGCGTATGTTTGCGCGTTTCTCGCTAGCGTCCGTGCTAGCGAGTAGTTTCCATCTCGCTCGGACGACCGTGAAGGGAGAATAATGGGAAGCCCCGCTATGTACGCGGAGAAGATAGCGCAGGTACAAAAGGTTGGCAACTCGAGCGTAGATATTTCGTGCGACAAGTGCGACGAGGAATTCATACGAGCTCCTCCTCCTCCTCCTCCTCCTCCTCCTCCTCCTCCGACGGTACGTCACATAGTTGCATTCCTTTCATACTTTCTTAGCTTGCTTTTTTTGCTGCAACTCGCATTAACGTTCTGCACCTTCCCCCTCCCCCACTCCCTCGCTCTCTTTCCCGTACGATTTGCGGTGACTTCCGATCTCGCTCGCAGATAAGAGAGTATCGCGCTTCCCTTCCTGCCTCTCTCTCTCTCTCTCTCTCTCTCTCTCTCTCTCTCTCTCTCTCTCTCTGTCTCTCTCTGTCTCTCTCTCTCTCTCTCTCTCTCTCGCTCGCTCGCTCTCTCGTAACGTTCATGGCCAAAGCGCAGTCGAAACGCTATCAATATTTATCATCGACAGAATTACGACGGCTAATTATGCTAATCTCGCAAATCGGCGCTTACACGTCGGCGATTCGCAGCGCCTTTCGAATCGTCTCACTTCCGACTCGAGGAACAAACACGGTTCGTTGAATAATTAATAGCGAGCCGCAGCTCGCTCACAGCCCGGGGTCGTCGCGACACGTGCCTGTCTCGCTCTATAAGGACGCTCTATAAGGACTTTCGATGTCGAAGGCGAATCTAATGGCCCGCACACGGGGGAGACAATGTAACCGAGCTTCCCGTCGGCCGAAGAGAGCAGAAGACGAAAACTCGGCTCGTGAAGGTGAAAAGATCCCCCGCAGGAGGCTTTCCACTCAGCTTCGTTGGATTTCGTTCTCTCAACCGAGAAAACGTCTCCAGACGGCGGAGAGAACCTGCCGAAACGGTGAAAAACTTTCCTCTTTCCCGCGCGCGACTGAAACGCTCCGTACTCGCACCGGTTTTCGAATGTCGCGAACATTCGTGCGCACGCGCGCGCTCCGACTCCGAATTGGATTGTCGTACTACCTGGTCATTTTGCACTCGCATTCGTCGTCCCTCTCCTTCTCCTCCTCCTTCCTGGACGAATTGACCCGGTTGGCTTGCATCCCGGCTCCTCGGCGGAAGACGAAACGTGAGGCTCAAGCTAAACGCGAAAGCGGAGATCTCACCCTCAAATCCCGCTCCGCGCTCGCGAGGAAATCGCTCGGTGCCGATCGGTGCTAGAGTCCCTCGTCGCGGGGAGTTCGGGGTCGTCGCGACGAAAGCCACGGGAGTGGCTCGGTAACTCGGCTGATTCGCGCCGATGAAACGGGCCGCGGCGGCGAGTCCGGTCGCGCGCGAGCAGCCAGTCGTCGCCGGGATCGGAATAGTTGGCGGCGATCGCGAGGGCAACTTTTATACACGCCTGCCTAGGACGACACGAGCACCGAGCGCGTCATTTCTACCATCACACCGCCGTCGTCGCTGATTACACGTACTGCACGAGCTATCGCGTATGTGCGAGAACGCGAGCTCGGGGGGAGCGGGACGCGCGTAATAATCGTCGCTCGAAATGGACACGAATCGGGGATACAAAACGGTCAGTCAAAGTGTCAGTCTTGCTAGAAAGCGCAAATTTTTCGGCGCCGCGCTGGCCGTGTCTCCTCCATTTACCCAATCGTGAAAGAAAGCAAAACGAGAGAAGAATTTTTCTTCTCCTGACAATAATACATTTCTTCCAACAGTCTCGCTCCCGACGACGGAAGCAAGCAAAGAGGAGACAACGGGCGCTTCCGTTGCTTCGCTTTCCTAACGGAGAGAAATGGTTGCTGCAGCGACAAAGTGGCAGGGATATCGCGACACTTTGGTTACTATTTTTGTGCTTTTATTTCGATTGCCTCAGCGCGGCTTTGCTGCAGCGCGCTTTACTCGCGAATGCCCCGGGCAGAAATCAAATATGGCAATTTTTTATGCCTGATATGGCATGACTAGGCAAGCCATAAGAAGGCATTACGAGTGGACCTTATCCGCGGTCGAAATGTGGCCATTGTCTTGCAATATTTTCCCGATTATATCCCTGACCAGCGATGACGTCATTATCTGGATGCCTGATTTAGTCCTGATGGACATTTGATCAGGTTTCTCGATTTCAGGCAATTTTATCGGGGCATTTGTATGCGGCAGTGCGTTTTACTGCTTATTACCGATAAAGTTATCCGGACCCTGTTTGAAGTTTGGAAGCCGGATGAGGTTTTAATACGACGGACCGTGCGGACGATATTCTGCTCGGGAGTGGACAGTTTTCCTCTCTCGCGTCGCGCGCGCATCGACAAACTTGCCTTTTCCGCTTCCAACGGACGTCTGTTCTGTTCGCGACGCGATAAACGGCCTGTACTCCTTTAATTTCCTTCGGCGCTCTCGGGCGGGAATGCGCGAGCGAGATATGTAACGCGGCTTATCGTCGATCGGCTTTTCCCTCCCAGTCATTGGGACAGATGTCAGCGCGTTTGAGTTTAAAGGGTACTCGGTCGGCAGCAGTTAGCCTCTCGCCTCTGCATTTTTCTCATTCTCCGTGCGATGCGCGCGCGATAAAGAAAGAACATTTGCCCGATACGTGGTATCGCTCGAAGATTCGCAGCGCGGGACGCTGCCTGTCGGCGTGACGCAAGGATCACTCCTGCGAGCGATCGATCGGATGCCGATCTGATATGTCTCGGCAATTAAATCGCGCGCAAATCAAAGAGGAGCCAGCCCAGAGATAACATTATTGAATCACGTAGGAAGAGCGAGCTTTCGAGATAACGCGCGCGTTATCTCAAACACACAGCGACCACTCCTCCTCCTCCTCCTCCTCCTCCTCCTCCCTGGCCCTCTTGCTCGCGAGTGATACACGACGTGCTCCAACGGCGGCCAATGTTTGCCGGACGGAACTCGCCAACTCGGAATAACCCGGGGTAAATTTCGAATGGAAATCGAATCGTCCGTTCGCTTCCCGCGGACGAGCGAGGAATCATTCTTCCGTTCGCGCTCGCGAGCCTCGCCGACAATGTTACGTAACCGACCGTCCCCCTCCTCCTCCTCCTGCTTCCCCCGTCTAGCGCGATATCGCGTGATTACACACTCATACGAGCGCGCACCTGTTCTCCATAAAAAACGCGCTTTTATATTTCCGTTTGCGCGTCGCAGACGAACGCGCGGGGGAGAGCGAGCGGTTCCCCGGAGCGCGCGTCCCCGTGCAATTTGCCTGTAAATTGCCCGCAGGCTTCCCGTGGGATATCGATAAATAAACGGCCGTCGGCCGTTCGTTTCCTTAATAACCCGCAGCAGCGGATCGCTTGAATTCCCGGCCGAGAAACGCGTGCGAAACTCGCCATATCGCTGAGGTAAGGCAATTTTCTCTTCGTCTTCTTCTCCTTCTTCTGCTGCTGCTGCTGCTGCCTCGTCTCCTTCGCTCAGACAATCGATTCGCGACCGAGCGACGGGCGGCGGTCACGCGCGGCCGGACGAAATGGAAAACTCAACGTCCCAGCGGAATTCCTGATGTGGACATCCAATCGAATAGCGTATCCCTTATAAGGACACCACATCTGTTAGGACGTATCCGTTAGCTGCACGTCGCGCCGTTTAGGACAGATGTCTAACGTAAGAACATCTCCCTCGTTTGCAAGCTCGCCTTGCAATCGGGCTATCAGGACTCCTCAGGTGTCTCGCGACCTTTAATCAGCCACGTGGTTATGAAAATGAGAAAAACAAGAGCAGCGCGTAGAGTGACGTTTCCGCGCGCGCGCTTCTCAGTTTCGGAACGAAACGGGCGGCTTTCGGTTTCGGATTTAATCGATGGCGCATGAATCCGACGGCCATATGGTGACCGCAGGCAATGACACCGTCGCGTAATATCCGCCGGCGATATCTGATATCGTCGGTATCTCGCCGGGGTGACCCTCGCGGGCACAATGCGACCGCGCCGTTATCGTCGGCCGCAGGCCGAGCGAGTGCAAGCAGCCTCGTGCTGGGACCACCCCTGCTTTTTAAGGGTCGAATTACACGCGGAAGGCTATTTTCAAGGCTATTTTTACGAATTTTTTCCTTGACAGAAACAGTGAGATCAATGGACTTGAAATTTTCACAGTGTGTTCATCAATGTTCAAAGTATAAAATAAATTTTATTGAATCACAAGAAACGGTCCAATTTGTAATTATAGATAAAAATGCAGTCATCCGTTTGCGAGCTCTATGTTTGTTATGTCGACATAATTCCGGGTCTCTCTCTCTCTCTCTCTCTCTCTCTCTCTCTCTCTCTCTCTCTCTCTCTCTCTCTCTCTCTCTCTCTCTCTCTCTCTCTCTCTCTCTCTCTCTCTCTCTCTCTCTCTCTCTCTCTCTCTCTCTCTCTCTCATTGCTCTGAAACCAAAAACTGAGAAAGATTTTTAAATATAGCCGGTTGTCGTTATAGCCCGTACTAAAATGAAGGCGGTGAAACCAAGTTGCAAGTTGGGAGAATAATGACTGTGTACAAAAAAAAAAGTATCGAGAATGAAACTTTTCTTAACTTATAATTATATTTAAAAAAATAAATAAAATAATATATAACTGTGTTCGAGGTAGAAGCGAAAACTACATGTCTACTGTATATTGTGTAAAAATTTCAAGTTATTCGATTCAGTAGTTTTTACGTAATCGTGTCAACAGTTTAATAAAACGGCGTTCCCAGATAAATGCGTTTAAAGTTTTACGTATACTTTTTCCATACAGATAGTAACAAATTTATTTTATACTTTGAACATTAATGAATACGCTGTGAAAATTTCAAGTCCCTGTTGAATTTGTAAAATTTGTAAAAATAGCCTTAAAAACGGCCTGCTTCGTGTGTAACCCCCCCCTCCCTCTCCCAACTTAATTGCGCAATCTCGTCGGGACAAGAATCAAGGTGAGGCTTACGTGGCGAACATTCGGAAAATCCCCTTTTCGTTTCTTCTCCCTCCAGCTGGCTCCTTGCATCAATCTGCATTTTCCATCCGAATTCGGGCGCAGCGATGACCGGCCGATGCGCCGGCATTATGCGGAATACGTTATCAAAGTGCACCTGACCTCTGACCTCGTTTCCGCGTACTGGCTTAAAGTAGTATGTCGGCCGAGCGCGCCTCGGAATACGAGACGACGCGACGGCGCGTCATGACACGTGTGTGATGTTTTCGTCAATTCCGCCTTCGTTTCTCGCAAAGAGAGAGAGTCGTCGCTCGCGAGTTACGTCACGAGAGGATTCGCGGATCGACGAGGAGCCGCGTATCTGTCCCCCCCCTTCTCTCTCTCTCTCTCTCTCTCTCTCTCTCTCTCTTTGTGGCGGCGATATTCTTATAAATAATTTATTGCGCTCCGCGATAGCGCGGCTCGCGGTTATTAATTAAACGAATCGAGACGATAAGCGCGCGCGGAGAAAGATTTATGGCCGATCATTATCGGGAGAAATCCCCGCGGATTTGTCTCGGTTGTCGTCGAACAGCGCAGGAGGCAGAGATTTCGTTTTTCGCTCGCAATTATCTTCCACCTCGTATCGGACCGTTCCCGCGTAAATAGGCAAGATATGTATACACACGCGCACGTGCGCACACATGAAAACACACGCTCGATTACATCATTGATATCCGAGCGGTCGCTACCGCCGCGCGGTAAAGCTTTGGAAATTATATCGATCGGCGGTATAATCGAGGTTCGGCGCGCGCGCGCACGCGCGTGCGACCAGCTTATTTTGCATTGCATAATCCAACACGTGCGGCCGATTGAACATTAACGTCGCTAATGCGAACAATTTAACGTTTAATTCTCCTTTTACCGCGGAGAGTGCGTTCTCGCGGAGTGGCTGTTATAAAACATGCGCCATTTTCCCGCTCTCTCGATGTTTCCCCGGCACGAATCCGTGGGAGATCAAACTTCGTCTCGCGCGTTAGCGCGAAATTGCAAAATTGCAGCGGAAAAGCCAACGGAGGAGGAGGAGGAGGAGGAGGAGGAGGCGACGCGAATGACAGAAATTCGTCTCAGATTCGAAGCCACTTTTATTTTCACTCTTGCTTCAACACGATATAACAGAATATAATAAATACAATGTAAATATAATAAATACAATATAAATATAATAAATATAATAAACACAATACAAGAGACGTAATACAGATTGAGGTGAGAGCCGGCACTCTCGAATCTCAGACGCGAGTCTTTGCTGAGCCGCCCGAGCGCTAAAACCGACGATGCGGCGCCTAATCAGCATTTATTTCCGGTGCAATTTCCTCTTTGATCCTTTCCAGCGTCCAGCTCGACAGAGACGAGAGGGGGCGAATTTGCCTCCTCGCGGCGAGACAAGCACGTAATATCCGTAAGAATAAATACGAAGAAAAATATGTATTTACGACGAATTTCTGCCAAAGACGTGGCCGACTTGTATGAAATTTTTGCGAAGCACGGGCCATCCTCTCGCCGCTCGATCTCATCTGCATTTAAACAGCTGACCAAGTCCTTCCGTCGCGCGCCGAGCGTCGCCTTTGTTACACTCGACGCTTGGCCGGCGTGGTGTTTATCAAAGAAATGCGTTGCTACGAGCGTGACTCGCGTCATTGCGGCCGCTATTCGTCACTCGTTGCGTCGCACTTTGCGCAATTCGCGATCGCGCAATCCGTTCTTCCGACTCCGCCGAGATTCATCGTCGCGGCGTTGAAGCGCGCGCGCTTCGTCCTCTCTCGCGGCGTCTTCCTGATTTTTTTTCGTCACCGCTTTTCGATCTCGTTCCTCACTTATTTATTCATCTTTCTGTTGACCAGGGAAGCTGAAGATTTGTTCGTCGGCGTTCGATCCCCCCGGAAGTTCCTCCGGCTGGAAAGTGGCGCCGAGAGGAGAAATCATTCTCCCGTTGGAACGGCTCGCTGCGTCACTCAGCACGCGATGACGGCGAAAAGAAGAAGGGAAAAAAAGAGAGGGGAGTATTCGAAATCGAGAGTCTAGGGGAGTCATGGGGAGCGCGGCACCCCATGCCAGGCTCCGAAGGGTGAATTCGCGAGGCCGCACACGAGGGCTATAGAGAAAAGGACGCGATCTGCTTCCACGGTCTTCTTATTAATAGAGTCGCATCGATCGTCCAACTTTGTTGCCAACGGAAAGCAGGTAAGTCAACGTACACGTACTCATGCGTTTCACTCGGCCTCATCTTCTCCGTTTCTTTATCGCGGGAGCGGATCCTCTCGACAGTTTGCCCCGCTTTTTCCCCTCTTTTTTTCTTATTGACAGGTCGAGGTGGCCGAGAGGAAGGGGAGTTTTCTCGCGACAGGCTCGTCCGACGAGAGAATTCGAGAAAATTCTTCTCATCGATATTTTAAATAAAGAACAGACGACATCGACTTCCATCAATAAAGGAGGGGGGGGGAGCCGAAGAGCGCGGAGTGCTGCGTGTTGTGAATATTTAATTGCCGACTTTTCATCTCGCGCACGAGACTTCTATCTCGTATATCTTACGAGGGCGGTCCGATAAGTACTTAGCCTCACCGCCCGATGGCGCCACTATCGCAAGAGAAATTTACTATCGTGTAGAACATTCTCGTAGACGGCTACTGTCGAAATTTCAGCCGAATCGGACTCGTGGTTTTGTTTTGACCGCGTGTGGAAGCGGGCGTGTCCGCGGATTTTAGAAAAATGGAAAAAGAGCAATATCGGTCGGTGATTCGATTCTTGTTTTTGGAAGGGAAATCGCGCAGCGAAATCAAAGAGCGCTTGGATGCTGTGTACGGTGACTCTTCTCCTTCGATGGCGACCGTCAAAAATTGGTTTAACGAGTTTCAACGTGGTCGCACGTCGGTTTTTGATGAGCCACGCCCAGGTGCCCCGAAAACGGCTACCACGGAGGATAACATGACAAAAATCTACGATCTCGTATTGGCAGACCGCCGATTGAAGGTGCGCGAGATAGCTGAGACAGTAGGCATCTCAAAAGACCGCGTGGGTCATATCCTGCATGAAATTTTGGGCATGAGAAAGCTGTCGGCGCGATGGGTGCCGCGTTTGCTCACTCCGGACAACAAGCGCAACCGTGAGCAGTGTTTGACGCTGTTTAAGCGCAATCCGAGGGAGTTTCTGCGTCGTTTCGTGACCGTCGACGAAACATGGATCCACTGGTACACACTAGAGACCAAGGAACAGTCGAAACAGTGGACTTCACCCGGCGAACGTGCTCCGAAGAAGGCGAAGACTGTCCTATCGGCCGGATGGTAATGGCCACCGTTTTTTGAGATTCACAAGGTGTGATCTACATCGACTACCTGGAGAAGGGCAAAACGGTCACAGGGCTGTACTATGCCGAATTATTGGGCCGATTCGACGCCGAATTGCAGAAAAAACGGCCCCATTTGGCGAAGAAAAAAGTGCTCTTCCACCATGACAACGCACCGGCTCACACCTCCGCCCTCGCCACGGTCAAACTGGTCAAATTGGGCTACGAACTGCTGCCCCATCCACCGTATTCTCCAGATTTGGCCCCGTGCGACTTCTTTTTATTTCCAATCTTGAAAAAGTCACTCGCCGGGCAGAAATTTGAGTCGAATGAGGAGGTCATCGCCGCCACGGAGGCCTACTTTGCAGACCTCGAGAAAACGTATTTTTCAGACGGGTTAAAGAAGTTGGAGCATCGCTGGGTCAAGTGTATCGAGCTAAAAGGAGACTATGTTGAGAAATAAATCGCCACTTTTCCAAAATTTTCGTTTTTCTTTTGTAGGCTAAGTACTTATCGGACCACCCTCGTACACTTTTAATCCCGCGTCGTCAGTCTGACGAATTTTATTACCGCGCCATTTGCCACTTCGCAAATTCGGGATCGATTTATTCCGGACGAGAATACATCGCGGCTCGCGGGCGATTGAGCCGAGCTTCGGGGAAGACGACGGGCGACAAAACCACCAGATGTAAGCCGCGATATCGTGCAAATAGATGGACGCAATCTGGCAGGCGATCGTGAATCTTTCCCTTCGGCGCGAGTTTGCCAAGAGCGAATACGTTTGCGAATGCTCTATCAAATTGGAAAATTGTCAGTCTCCAGCAGCTCACACTCGAAGAGAATATTCGTTTCCGAAGCGAAAGATCGATTTCTTTAGTAATTTCCATGGCTCCTCGCACGTGGCAGCGATCGGTCGGTCGGCTGTCGCATAATTGCGACAAATCGCTGCGGTCGGAAAAGTCGTCGGCGTTTACACCGCGATGTTTACTACGACTCGACCGCGCGCCGACCTAATTAGAGACGCGCCTGTGTGAGTGACAGTAGCCGTCGACGCATTAGCGCGCGATCGTAAATCGTTTATCGACGTGCCTCTTTTGTAACCTGTAACGAGACGCCGTCGCGTTATCGTTGCACGCCGCACAGCTGAAGAAAGGTGGAAAAACGCAGGTGGAAAAACTGGCCGTCGTTAAAAGTTACGGATCGTTGAAGACGAAAGCCTGTCGCCCTCGCCGTCGGCCCTATCGCCGAAACGCGACACCCGTAGCTGGCGCGACGCGTATACAGGGTGTGTTGGTCACCCGAGTGACGGCGAGAAAAAAGAAGCGGCGGAGGGATCAATTTCACCTGACCTCGCCGGATCGACGATTATTTCCGCCGGCGCGGCGCGGCGCGACGCGGCCGTTAAAAACTGCTGCGTTCTTTATCGCGCGGGAAATCGAAAAGAGACACATGCGGCTGACAAATGTCAAGGTGAGGCGTCGCGCCATTGTGATTCAAGATTAACGAATTGAATCGAGGCGAGGGGAGCGTTTATCGAGCTTGTTGCGTCCCGATTCTTCTCCCCCACTTCCCCTTTCCCTCTCTCTCTCTCTCTCTCTCTCTCTCTCCCCCTCTCCCTCTCTCTCTCCCCCCTCTCTCTCTCTCCCCCTCCCCCCTCTCTCTCTCTCTCTCTCTCTCTCTCTCTGTGAGCACGGTTAACTTTTTCAATTAATCGCAATCTTCCTTACAGTCGCGTCGCGAAAACTTTGTCATTTCGATTGGTTTGAACAAAGTTCAACGACCTCCTCTCCTCTCTCTCACTCTCTCTCTCTCTCTCTCTCTCTCTCTCTCTCTCTCTCTCTCTCTCTCTCTCTCTCTCTCTCTCTCTATCTCTCCCTCTCACTCTTTCGCTCTCGCTCACATTGGAAGGATTAGCATTTGGATCGGTGGTCCGTGTTAATTTCGAGTAGTCTTCTCCAACTCGCGTGCAACTCGTCCCACATAGGCTTATTTAATCTCCTCCATTGTGAGCTTCCCTTTAATTAAAGCCGTTTCCCTGTTTTAATTAATATCAGCCGCCGACACGCCGACGGCGGAGAGAGGAGAGAGAGAGAGAGAGAGAGAGAGAGAGAGAGAGAGAGAGAGTCGGTGCGGCGCAGCCGAGAGAAAACGTGGCGACCTACGCGCGAATAGAGAAATTTTAATATTTCCGCTCTTATTACGCCCGCAGGAGGAGAGGGGAGGCCATTAGTCTTTTCATTCAAACGACACACGCCTGCACCGCGTGAGCTCACCGCAGTGTCGCGAAACGGTCGGCTATTTCCGACGATCTTTTTAAGTCTACGCGACATTCGAGTAGTCGTAATTATTGCAACCAGGCTAGTCTCGTGCGCGAAAGAAGCGTCGGCTCTCCGCTTATTTCAGTCAGTGGGAAACGTCTCTTCATCGCGAAAAGGTCTCGCGATTTCCCTCGGCGGCTGCGGTAACGTCACGAAAAATCGCAGAGAAATTTGTATATACAGTGTAATGCTCGCACGACAAACGAGAGCGACGTCTCGGCGAGGAGCTTTCGTTTCGATCACCGTGTAGCTTCACGTATTTACATTGCACATCAATATCATCTGTCGAGGTGGCATGCATCGCGACGTAGCCGAGAGGGGGGTAAGGAGTGAGAGAGCAGCGTTTCACAAGTCACAAATATGCGCGCGCGAAGCTCGATAAAGCCCTCTCCGACTGCGTGGTCGAAGGGTCGGCCGGAGGATGCGGAGCCATTTCTACCAACTCTCCGATGTTCTCATTGACGCGTACAAGGGCGAGAAAAAAGAGGAGAAGATCATTCTCGAGCGCGTCATTTTCTGTATCATCCACGGATCGCGCGAGAAGACGCTCCGAATAAAAGATTCACTCGGACCCTCTCAGCGCAAGTTCCAAAGCACTCGCGAAGGGCTGCGCGATCGACTCGCGAAGGGCGACCAGCCCAGCCCTTTTTCGTGCGCCCTCAGCAAGCGAACGTGTGCGCGAAAGAGCGAGCCGAGGAACGACATCGCGAACGGCACGTTATTTCGACTTCCTCTCCCTCCCTCTCCTCTCTCTCTCTCTCTCTCTCTCTCTCTCTCTTTCTCTCTGCTTGCTCACTCACTCACTCACTCACTCTCCTCCTCCTTTCATCGGGACGATAAAGTACTCACTCGTCGATCTCCTCCTCATCCAGCAAAAGACTCATCCTGTCGCTGTCCTCCCGGAGTAACGCGCGCGACCCAATGAAGTGCGGACCCGCTACGGGTTGTTCCTCGCCACTGCGGCAGGGGTGTAGTCCTCCCGATGATCTTCCGCAGGACTATAGTCGCGAGAGTACGCGCGTCGCGACTCTACGCGCGCGTCGCTTGCTCCCACCCCTCCGTCTGCCTTCTCCTTCTTCCTCACACACCACTTCCCCATCCCTATTCGTATGCTCCCCTCACCATCCTCGCACGAGCGCACCCTTCCCTTTCTTCCTTCCTTTCCCTTCGTGCCCCCCTGTCTGTACTACTTTTATAAGCGTGCGCGTGCTTTACCTCTGTCTCTTTCTCTCTCGCGGTGCTCACCTGTCTCGCTTTATCCTTCCTGCGTTCGCGCACAGTCGCACCGTTCGCTCTTTCACCTTGAACCACTCTTTTCACGCTCGCGTGTAATCTATATTCTCTCTCTCTCTCTCTCTCTCTCTCTCTCTCTCTCTCTCTCTCTCTCTCTCTCTCTCTCCCTCTCTCTCCCTCTCTCTCCCTCTCTCTCCCTCTCTCTCCCTCTCTCTCTTTCCCCCTCTCCCTCACCCTCTTAGTCTCTTTCTCTCCCGCAAATTATTTCTCTCTCATTCGCACAATCCACCATTTCGCTCTTTTTCTCCGCTCCTTCTCGATCCCTTTTTTCTTCCCTCTCTCATTCACTCCCCACTTTCCCCTTTTTTCTTTCTTTGTCAAACTATCGGACTTCGTACGAACTTCTTTTCTCACTTTCGTGAGAGAAGCCTTTTTCCTCACTGCCTTTTTCCCTTTGCCATATTTCACCCTCTACGTGGTGTTTCATTCCCCTCTCTCTTATACTAAACGCACGGCGTCCAGGTGAGGGAGAACTCACCCCTCTCGGTACATGCATACTGTGCACGCAGCTGCCCTCCTGAAACCGCTGCCGCCCCTTTGCTCGTCAGGTACGGCTAGTCTATAAACGCGATAGAGATTCCTGTGGCCTATTTCGCGAGAAATTTGACGGAATAAAAATAAAATAAATAACCAATTTGATAATAATATTTGTCAAATTATGTAAAATAACGCTATCTTCGATTTCTCCCTTCAGTAAAAGTGCTCCAGACAAATTGATTTTCCGTTTCATGACGATATCATTAGTAACTTTTTATAACTTTATAAATTTTTTATAAAAATATACAAATTGTAAATTAACGATTAACCCCGGTTTTATGTTTTAGCTAATTTTCCTCGGGAAACAATTCCCTCCGTCGTAGAAATAATACAATTGCATGATTTATCCAAAGTTCATCGTCCAAAACTAGGAAATTTTCGTTATTGTTTAAGCCTACATATAATTCCTTTCACCAATTTATTTATATGTATTAATTCCTTTTTATTAAATGTTAATTTATATATATATATATATTTTTTTTTTTATATCACGTAATTTGTATTACATGTATGCGTGCGTGTATGTTTATGTTTTACGTTCCTAATACCCAAATACTTAAAAATTTACAAATTTTCCAAACTTTCTGCCCAAAGCTTGCCAAAAGTCTCTAATTGGCAAAATTAAGGAGGCCGATAAATAGTGGTTTGAATCTCGGATAAACTTTACAGTGCGCAGAAAACTTGTGGTTTGATTCACGATTAAATATCTACAGAGACTAAATATCTACAGAGAGCGGCCTGACACGGCATTCTCTACGACACCGACTTTCCGCACCATGGACGTAAGAATATATCGACGGAGCATAGAGCTGCGGGGGTGGTCCATGAAAAGTGAGGGGAAAGAAATGTCTATTATAACGGATATGAGAGACTAAGATGGCGACAGTCGCTAGTGTCTAAATTACTTCTATGATTAAATCTTTTGAATAGAATCCTGACATAAAAGGAAAACCATATAATGAAAATAAAGTTAAATGAGATATTATAGTAAAAGGAATAAACTCATTTAATCCTCCTAAAAAACAAATATCCTGATTGTTATTTATTAAATGAATGGTTACCCCAGCCCTTATAAACAATAATTCTCTTCAAAAAAGTGCGTGCCAATCGAAAGTCGAGATCTCTCGAATCTCTCGAAGTATTGCAGCCTCTTTTCCGCGACGCTGATTGGTCGTCACGACGACGTTGCATTGCAGCCGGCTTCGTGCCGTTTGCGGCTGTCATTGCGGCAAATGACAGCCAAGTGACAGTTTGTACGAAAGGAGTAATAACGGGGTTATATCAGGTTAACAATTTTATAACATAAAATAATAAGCTATAAAATAAAATAGCGGGGATATATCAGGTTAACAAGTTCATAACATAAAATAATAAGCTATAATTTATTTCCTTTTCTTGTACGCGCCCGGGGGGTTCCGGTATTTTTAAGACATCCTGTATAAGTTATCTCGCATTCACTGCAAAAGTCGGGATTGGGTCCGCTGAGAGGAAGTGGTATGTTAGAGGAAGTATATGTTTACTTTTGAGCAAACATATGCGATGGAGATCGGAGGGTAATTTCTAAAGAAATCCAGCGAATATAAAATATGTAATTACAGATCTTAATGTATATTTTACCACACGTATCTTCAGATAAAGCAGCGCCACAGTTTTCTTCGGCACGGCACGGTGTACAAAATTTCGATTAGTGATTTAAATTATTACAAAATTATCCACTAAATAATGCGGTTTGATTTTACCGATTTGGTCTTGCTGTTAGCTTCAGAGAAGTCCCTAATTCCTCGCACATGGTGTCAGCTCAATAGTTGCGCTCGAGTTATCGGAAGCGGTGGACTTTACGCGCGAGGACGAGTAAAAACGAAAGAAGTTCTTCCGATATCTCAACTTTGAGATGAGGTCCCAGCTCCGCGAGGGGAAGAACTTTGCGTTCTCCGTGATCGAGATCTCTCTCTCTCTCTCTCTCTCTCTCTCTCTCTCTCTCTCTCTCTCTCTCTCTCTCTCTCTCTCTCTCTCTCTCTCTCTCTCTCTCTTTTAACAAACACGATCGTCGTCCTTCCATTTACATGTCGAGATGCCCGGCAGGCCGCTCGATACACCGAAGGACGAGGTCGAGAAAGCACTTCGGCATCGCGTCGCGTGGCGAATTGCCGTCTGCACTTCCTGTTTTCCGTTTGGAAAACCGACGAGGAGAGTGCTCTCTACTTCGTTACCCCGTACGATCAAGCGCGAGAGCGAGAGCGCACGCCTGTTCTTTCCGCACCCTGCCAGCGGTGTAACTGTGCGACAATCGCGCGCGTCACAGCCCATCCATCCATTTTCCCTCCTGCCTTTCCTTCGCCTCGTCCGTTCCACTGGCAAATTTCCGTTCCAATTTACCAGGACGACGTCTCCGGCGACGATGACCCGCAACAGCCGCGGCGTCGTCCTCGGTGCCACGATGGACACCCGTGCCTTTCGATCCCGGCGTTGCCGAGATCCTGGATCTCGACTCGTTCACTCGCTCGCTCGCTAATGATCGTATACGAAGTATACGAAAACGGCTGCGCGAATGATTTTAGCCGCGTGATCGAAGGTAGACCTTCGCAGAACTGACAATCGATACGCGCTCCGGTGATAATGATAACGTTAACAAACAGACAGATTGACACGTCGCGCAATCGCATCCATGAGCTATTTATAATAACGAGGGCATTAATAATAATAGACGTCACGAAAGAGCGACGGGCACATAAAATTGGAACGTTTCGCGAATAGAACCGGCTCACTCATCAAATTGCTCAAGATATATTACCGTCTATTTTGATCGTTTCGATTATTAAATACTCTCAGGACCCGCCGGTCCTGTTTAGAAAATTAGTCGAGCTGAGAACGATATTTATTTTACTGATAAATAAATATAAATATAAATATAAATATCAGACGTGAATGTCGGGCACCAGGATTGTACATACTTTTCGGGCTCATGTATTGAGTCGGAGTTAGCAGTCTAGTTATGCTATAAAAGTTTGTGCTTTAAATACACGTCCAATTTTGCTGCGGGTAAAATCACAGCGTTTATGATTTTGATTCTGTTCTATACTAGCTTCGCGTAAAAGATTAGGTGAAAATTTAGATGAATTCTTTTTCGACTTCTCGCGGGAGGTGTGAGGTAACAAGATTACACAACAATGACGAAACATCTTTCCCTCAGGAGAAAATAATACAAGACCTTCGTATGGCTTTCTAAGATATGCTTTATAAAAAAAAATACATAATACATCTAACATGTGATTATAACGGTACCGTAATTCTGATAATATTCGATATAATACTTAATTAATACGACAGGTATAATTATAATATAATATTCGCCTTGTATTACATATGACAATAATAAATAATATATTATCATATAATTGTTTATTAGAACATTATATATTTAAATAACACATACTTGTCTATTATATTCACAACAACGCTATAAAAATAATGGCTATAAAAATAGTGACAATCATACGAAAATTACGGAAGCCTAAAAAGTTAGATACAATCATACATTAGAACCTGTGCTATCGTCGTCTGATCGACTTGTGTGATGTAAATCTTTATAAACAATTAAATAGTAGTTACGATAAAAGAAATTATTAGTCCTATAGTCTCTGTATAACCTACGACCACTGAAATTATTTACTTGATCAATAATAGGCATTGCTTGTTTGCTGAAATCGCCTATTTTACTTCTGTACTCTTGTGCTTTAATGTTCGATTCAGCTGTTATCACTAACGGGCAACTTGATACCTCTAATGCTGCTAGAAATTGCGCCCATGTCTCCCCGTCGGCGAGCTCCACGTGAAATCGTATGATCACGTCCGGTTTCCTGTACAATGAACTGTTCACATAATCATGGTACAACATACGATGGGATAAAAAATGAAACGTGTGGCCGAAATTTTTGCATTTCAATTTACAAATGTCGGGTGCTTCGCATTCCTCCTGTAGATTCGGTCCTACCATTATGACGACGAGTTTCGTCGGTTTAATAAAGACATGTAAAAATATTTCCCACGACCGCAAGTATAATCTGTCAAAGTGACTCGTAGCTATAATATGAATAATATAAGTATATTCTGTGTTTGGTATTTGTAATACATTTGGATCCCTTGTACAATCATACAGTGTTAGCGGCCCCGACAGATAGTCGGAATGGATGAAATCGGGAAAAGTCCAAGTTTTCAGACTTCTGCTACAACGTATATATCTGTCGTAAAAGGAATTCATAGTGGCAATAGGGTAATTTGCGTTGGGAAAATTGATGAATTTGAACTGTCTCGGTGGGTTGGGACTTACTTTGACAGCTTGAATTTCGGTGGCGAGCCACGTCTGCAGCGCCGCGCATTTGTGCGGACCAACGTTCTGCTTGTGATCTTCGCAATAGTTGACGGACAAGCAGAGCGGACAGGTCTTTAGGCTCGTCTCCTTGTAGCAAACATGACACGACTTGGCGAACAGAAGCATCTGTTCCTCGTGGAAGAGCAGCGAGCGGGCTAGCTCCTGCTCGACTACTCGCACACACTCCTTCTTGCAGTTGAGCCACTCTTCGCGCGTGCCCTCGTGGAAGTTCCTCATCTTCCCTTCGCGAATCAGTTTCTTTATGGCGTTGCAGATATCGACGTGCTGCTTCTGGTCCACTATCATGTGCCTCTCGCAGCAGTAAGCAATCATGTCGCAGTTGTAGCATGAGATCATGTTGACTTCGCTACTCCAAAACTTGCACACGTGGCAAAAGTTTGGGTGGAAGAAACTGTTGTATCGGTCAGCCTTTAGATACTTAAATCGTAAACCTTCGAACGGCGCCAGCATGTCTGAAATATTAACGTATGAGCACGATGCTCGCGCAATACGACGCGCGAGACTCGGCAAACTCTCGACGAGAGATCGAAAGTTAAAATTCAAAGTTTTGTATACACAATGTCAGACGTCAACGGCTGAAAGAGTACAAATAACGCGTTTACAAACACACCCCGTGCCCCGTCTCAGGCACGGTCTGTTGACGATCTCTGTCGTAATATTATGATAAATAAAATCCGTTACCGAGCAAGACGATACAATCGAATAAAACGAAGATACTTTTGAGCGAGCAGTGTTGGGATTCTTCTTGCCCGGCTGGAACGAACGGCCCAAGGTCGAATGGTCCCAAGCCGTTAGTTGCGGCTTGATCGCCTATGGCGGAGGGGGGGAGGGGGAGGTAGGTCAAAGTGTGCGACAGCGTCGTCCGCATTACAACGGAAACCCGCAAGATCGTACCTTCAACACACTCCTCTTCGCCGGAGAGAGTGTTCAAGGTAGAAAAGAACTCTCGTCGAATCCCCCCCCTGAATCAAGTTATTCGCGATAAAATATTCGCTGCAGAGCTAACGCAGAGAGAGAGACGCGCATTCCGCACAAACTCAATCTTCGTTCGAGCTTAGGTTGCCCAACTGCTTAAAAATGATTACGCACTCGTTGCGATAAAAGACACGACCGGTCACGTGGTCTCGGTACGGTCTGTGAGACCTGAAGCCGTTCTGCGTATTCAGAACAGACTTGACGCGGAAAGTCAGGATTGCCTGCAGCTTGTTTGTCAACTTGCGCATGTTAGCCTTCGACCTGCTGGTGAAGATGACCGGGCAGAACGGCGACTTCAGCGACGTGAGGAACTGCGCCAACGTCTCGCCGTCGTTGAACGCCACTTGGAAGCCCACGATCACATCCGGCTTGGTGTACAGCTCGCTTCCGGCGTACAAGTGGTACAGCATGCGATAATACCTGAAGTAAAGCTTATGGCCGATAGTCGCGCATTTCTCCGAGCAGGTCTGGACTATGCCGTATCTGCCCGCCAGATCGGACGCCAAGTCGACGCCCACCATTATGACGATGAGCTTCATCGGTTGCTGAAAGGCGTGCAGGAAGATCTCCCACGACGGCAGGTTCACCTTGTCTATGCCGCTCGCTTCAATTATGTGAATAACGTAGGTGTTCTTGGTCTTGGGGATATCCAGCAGTTCCGCGTCCTGCATGCTGTAGTACATGGTGAGCGGCCTCGACAGGTACTCGGAGTAGACCATGTCCAGGATGGTCCAGGTCTTGTTTCTGGCGGGCAACATGTACGCTTCGTAAAAGGAGTCCATGTCGTACACGTTTATCCGCTCGGGGAAGTCGTGGAACGTCCTCCAGATCGGCACGGGGTTCACATTGAGCGCCTGCATCTCAAAGTGCAGCCACTCCCTCAGCTTCGCGCACTCGTGCGGCTCCGTGAAGTTGCGGTGCGCCGGGCAATAGTCCACGGAGAAGCAGCCTGGACAGGCGGTCAGGTCGGTCTCTATGTAGCAGATATGGCAGGCTCTCGCGAACAGCAACATCTGCTTCTCGTGCGGCTGCAACTCACGCGCCAGCTTCTTCTCCACCGCGTTCACGTAGTGGCGCTTGTGACGGGTCCATTCGATCAGCGTCTTGCCGTAGAACGTGCGCATACGGCGCTCGTGAACGAGCTCCTGGATCACTCGGCAGATCTGCCGGTGGCCCAAGTTCCCGTTCGACTCCTCCTGGTTCATCGCCATGTGCTGACGGCAACAGTAGCTGATCATGTTGCAGTCGCAGGAGATCATCGTCTCGCTCTTCAGCCACTTGCACACGTGACAGACCATCGGGTGGAAGAACATGCGGTCGTAGTGACAAACCTGCCGCTTCTGGTATTCGGAGCGTGTGGCCATTGCGTCGCACGCCTTGGTGCGGATGCTGAAGCGATGTGAAGCTCACTTTCGCGCGAAATTCGGCGGAATCGACGAGATCCCGCGAACGCAGACGTCGATCCTGCGACGGCACAGAGGACACTAATAACGCGAGTGTTCCCCGCGTGTCTCGACCATTGTTGACAATCTCTGTTGTGATGGGAGGCACACACAACGGAGTCCGCCGCCGAGAGCACGCCGGGAGACACCTTCGACACGTGACTGCTGAATGTGGACGCTTTCTTATCGTCATCGCGAGTGACTTCCCGGGCGAGCAAAACGCGCGAGCGCCGCGGTACAATGCGGCGGACAAGGCGGAATAAAAACGTTCTTCGACCAGCAGCAGCGACCGCGATTATTAATTATCCGACCAGCGATCTCGTTTGTACAATTACCTGTCTGTTTTTTACTAAACGCCGAAAAAATAACTCGATGCAATCATCGAGCAGTAACGCTCACGAGAAGAGCTCGCGAATCGCGAGGGTGTACCCGAGACAAATTCTTGTGTGAAAAAGCATACGATATACGACAAAAGACCATTCGCGCGCGCGCGCAACCTTTGTGCGCAACCCATGAAGTTTGTATCTACTCGCTCCGCTGAAGATCCAGGTTACTTTCCTGTCCGTTCTCGTTTGCATTTTCTTCACTTTTGCGTACCGTCGAAGTCTATTCAAGTCGCTTGCTTCCGCAGGATGGATAACGTAGAGCACTTCACGTTCGCAGCTCGACGTTGCAAAGCGACGTTGCTGGCAGTAATCTAAACGGAGAAGCGTCGTGAGCAAGGTGTGAGTTAAGCCCGACTCCTCCTCGCAGCAGATGTGGCGCAGTCTCGCCCCAACAGTATCATCTTCCGTTCGCTTGATCACTTTCAGATATTCGCTTTTCACTTGCTCCACTTCTTCGTCCAACGACTTGGCTCCTTGCTTGCTTTCTCATCGCCCTATGGCTAATCAAGGTCTTCGCAATGCCGCAGGTTCTCGTTGAGTCGTTCCTAGTGTAGCCACTATGTGCTCTTGCCACTATTGGCTCTGCAGTAAGAGAACGACTTGCACTCGTCGAGTATCGCATTGCCACTGTTCGGCCATTTCGGCAAACGTGACGAACAATCGGGACGTGAAGAACATGCGGTCGTAACGCGGCAGTTGGACGTCGCTTCATGCTGAAGACAGACATTACCGGTGCGCGTCTGTGCGGTTGGTGTCTCGGTAACACTTGATTTCCGTGCGACGCGATGCACACGCGAAACTCGATACCTCGAGGATACTCCGTTGTACGCGGCGGCGGCGGCGGCGGCGGCGGCGGACGTCGACGTCGGTGATGCTTCAGAGCACACTAAAAGCGCGTTTACAAACATTTCGCTCTCGCGTGTCTCGCCGACAAGCTGTAACAGGTTCCTGTAACAGGAGACACGAGACGAATACAATTGTCATCTAGAAAAAGATAGAAAAAAAGACTGGCATCTGGTGGACGTTTACAGTAACAACGACAAATGCCTGTTACCGCGCGGAATGTTGCCGAAAAATTGGCAGCATACATCGAGAGGCATCTCTCACTAATTGTTGCTACAATATCGCGTCAGAAACGTGCGTAGTGAACACAAAACGTCACACGTACGATATGGGTGATTCTTTCTCGGGTAGAATGATACAATGCAGCGGAAGAAAGGCGCTTTGTTTGGATGAACGTTGCTACGGTATACGCGCGCGAAGCGCGTACAGATCGAAGGACGGACTACGGACGATCGAAATCACGGCGGGACCGAGGATGGTGAAGGGGGTGGGGGGGGGGTGTAAGGTCGTCGCTCACCCCGGGGGGGAGGGGGGATGAATTCGCTCGTCACGCTCTCGTCGATGCTACTGTCACAAACTGTGTTTATTTTTATCAATAAGGTATATTATTTATTATAAATAAGTTAAAAACATTCATTTTAGAGTTTTAAATGTTTACAATTTTATACACAGAGAAAGAATACCCAACGTATTATGTTTTTTTCGGAAGGTGGTAGGTGTGTATCGCCTCCGCTCGACGAAAGAGAGATGATTTACAAATGAACCTAACAGCCCTCTCAAGGTGCTCGAGGAGACTCTCTCGCACGTTGTCTCGCACTCTCGCCGATTTCTTGACTACGGTTGTACAAAGCCTACAACGCCTCGCAACTGATCGCGTTTTATCTTTATTCCTCTTTTTTTTTATTTATTTATCGATTAAATCCTTTTCTTTCCTTTTCTTGCACGCATAGTGAAATCGCTCCCTCACATATTTCCCGCACTCTCTCTCTCTCTCTCTCTCTCTCTCTCTCTCTCTCTCTCTCTCCCTATCTCCTCTCCTCTCCTCTATTGCACTCGCCAATCCTTCTTTTCGTTCACATTTCTCCCACACACACGTACACGTGAGTGCACGCAATTGCACAAATACGCATAAATATGCACGGTGACACGCATACACCAAAATACACATACGCATAGACAGCAGACACGCGCGCGTACACACGCATACATACGCACAAATACACATACGCATACACAACCACGCAATTTCTCTTCCTCTCCCCTCCCTCCCTCCCTCCCTCTCTCTCTCTCTCTCTCTCTCTCTCTCTCTCTCTCTCTCTCTCTCTCTCTCTCTCTCTCTCTCTCTATTTCTCTGACCTGATCTTCGTCATTTACGCTATCAGTTTCTCTCACTAGTATCGTTTTGCACTTCGTGTCCTGCACATGCGCCATCTGTCCTTCCCTCTCTGCCATCACTCGTTTTATAATCACGTGCTCTCTCACTGAAAATCAAGCATTATTATGATAATAATAATTATTATTAATATGTTATTATTTAATTATTATTACTATTATTAATTTTATCATTATAGTTATTATTTACGGTAATTATAATTATTATTTAATATTTCTTATTGATTACGGCTTTATATATATATACATACACACACAGACACACATACATATATATATATATATATGTATGTATATATATACTTTACTCAATGTATATATATATATATATATGTATGTGTATACGTACATATATATATGTGTATAAATACACACACATATATATACACACATATACACATACACTAATATTTCTTTCATATAAACTCAGTGTTTCAACCAAGGTGGGTCTGACACAACCAAGGTATATGACACATGCTGCCCGGTGTGTATAGTGTGAGTGTATGTGTGTGTTTACTGTGCGTGTATGTGTATAGGTGCGCGCGTGTGTTGCAACACGGCGCCGGCGAGTCCGGCGATGTTCGGGCTGCATCATAACACGTCGCGCGACAACATAATCGTCTCTTCGTAATCATCGTTATCAGTATCATCATCTCATCATCATCATCATTATCGTTGTCGTCTCGTGTCCGAACATTACGTTCCAAGACCAATACGACTTGGCCGACGTCCTGTACAGAGTAGTTTTTTTTTTATAATCGTGCAGCGTACTCTCCGCGATCGCCGGCCTCTTGTGTCTCTTCTTCATCTTCCAGCGATCGTACCTCTCACTCTTACCGCCACCGCCCATCGGTGTGTCCCGCCGTCCGTCTTCGGCGCGAGAAACTTGTTCGATGAGATTGTTACATCATTGCGCGTCCTCCTTCGCGTCCTCGAATCTATACTTGCGCTTGTGTGTAAAACAGTTTCCGCGAGGCTTCTCTCTGATATTTCGTTCCGTCGTTAATCGTTGAAGGAGAATGAGGAAGGTAATACCTTATCTCGTTGTTGTTCCTCGTCGCCGAAAGGGAAGACGAAGTGATGGCGCGAAACGAGCGAACCTCGTCGGAGAGTACGAGCAGCGGGCAGCGCGCTAGCCAGCATATGAGCGAGCGCAGGCAGTGAGCAGTTCATGCGTACATACACTGTATAATGTAGATACGAGACGAGCGAGGGCCATGCAGTCACTTCTCTTTCTCTCTCTTTCTCCCTCTTTTTCCCCCCTTCTCTCTCTCTCTCTCTCTCTCTCTCTCTCTCTCTCTCTCTCTCTCTCTACCTGAAAACCGGGTAGAGTTATAACTATGTGCCGCTGTGCGGAAGAAGGAGGACTAGAGACCAAAAACTGATGGAGGAACTCGACGAATTCTTGTCTGGAAGAAAAAGTGTCCGTCTTCGCGTATACGACACGAGAGAGAGGAGGGGTGGAGAGTAGGAGAGAGGGAGAGGGAGAAAGAGAGAGGGAGGGAGGGGGAGAGAGAGAGAGAGAGAGAGAGAGAGAGAAAGATTCCTCGTTTGTGCAGAGGAATTGTTCTCTCCACTCTTCGTCTCCGAGTTACATCTTCCTTCGTCGAGACGACAGACATATCAATCTTTAGAAATTTATCTTTACAGGTAGAGGCTACTACTGGTCTTCTTCCTCCTCCTCCCCCTCCTCCTTCTCCTCTTCCTCCTCTTCCTACCTTTCCTCTTCCTTCTTCAGAAATTTATCTTTGCAAATCGAAATTTTTGCTTCTGAGGGAAATTCTTCGAGGGACACCATTGCGGGCACCCTCGCGGCTCGTCACGCGCGCGCACGCACAGTCGGCAAAGAGAGGAGACGGCAGAGAGAGATGTCTGCGGGCTCCTCCCGCGCCCCTTAATTACCTAAGTCACATCTAACAGACGTAATTCCCCGCGGTTTCGTCCGCTTCCACAACAACTCGTACTTCTCTCTCGTTTTTTCTCCTTTCCTCAGTGCGGGTTTTCTATTCACACATATACATACACGTACACGTACACATACATATACACGTATACACACATACATACTTTCTGTCACTCTCGCCCTCTTTCTTTCTCTTCCTCTTCCGTCGTCGCTGCTGTCGGTATCCTCCATTCATTCACTTTCGTTCTCACTCATTCACACCCTCTCTCTCCCCTTATCTTATCCACTCTTTCGCACTTTATACTCTCTATGTTTCATCTTTCATATATTATATATAACAATATTTATACGATGATTTTTTAATGAATCCGAGTCACATGCAGAAAGAACTTTGAGTCGTTTCTGGCACAGATAAAAGGGAAGAAACAAAAACACTTTGGCTTTCGCGTAACTCTAAAAGGAAAAGACAATTGATAATTTAATGCAGGTATTAGAAATAAAAAAGAAAAGAAGGGAAGAAAAGGAATGACAAGAGAAAGAGAAAGAGAGAGAGAGAGAGAGAGAGAGGAGGGGGGAAGACGAAGAAACGAAGAAAGGAGAAAGAAAAAGAAAAAAAAGATAGAAAGGAAAAGGAAAAAAAAACAAAAAATCAACACCACACTAGTAAATGGCACTAGAATTGTTCTCACCTGTGTCACCGAATCTAATTAGCGATTAAAAAGCCTGTTTTTTCTCTTTTCTCGTTTCGCTCGCCTCGCCGTCTCGTCTCTAGTACTTCTTCCGCACACGCTGAGATCTCTTAGACTCGAGAGACGAACACAAGACGGACGCGCCATTTTTAAAACGCGCGGCACAGCCGCGTCGTGCATGTCACGCCGGTTTGCGCGAGGACGACACGCGCTCTTGGTCGACGTCTTCGCTGCGCTCGTCCATTCATACATACATACATACATACATACATACATACATACATACATACATACATACATACATACATACATACATACACACACATACATACATATGTATATATATATAAAAGTCGAACGCAACGACACGCCCGGTCCCCGGCTTTATCGATACATGCGCCTCTCTCGCCCCTTCTTTCTTCTCCCCTCGCGAGAGACCGGGTAGCATTCGCGCGATATCGACTAAGAACTAATCTACAAAAGAAAGGTAACAAATTCCCGGGAACGGGAATACGGTGTACAAGTTACAACTGAGAATCGACTCGCGCGCTTCTTCCCTTCCCGATTCTCCTCTCCTTAGCATTCTCTCTTTCTCTCTCTCTCTCTCTCTCCCATTCTCTCCATTCTTTTCTCGATGCCTTTCTTCACCTTAGAAAAGAACACGCGACGACGCTCGTAGACTTTTTAGGTCCTTGCTCGCGTTCTCTCACGTCGCTCCTCCGCTTGCCTTGTCCATCCTCTCTGTTCTACGTGTGTGTCTAATGTCTTACGCGTCTAATTGCTGTTGGTACACTCGCTCTGTCTGCGACGAAGCTCGACGCGGCGCGACGCACGCTCCGTGTGTACGTGTGCAATGTGTATGTATGTGAGTGTGTGTTTCTCTTTGCTGTATTTATATACGTGTGTGTGTGTGTGTGTGTGTGTGTGTGTGTGTGTGTGTGTACGATGGCACCACAAAATTTAGTAATCGTCCATCTCGCGTCCCTCTGTCTCTGCCACACGTCGTTCAGCTCAGCTCGCGCTTCGCGAGTCAACGTAGTTTTAATATAGTCCCACACTGATACATTGGTCATGGTGCGAGAGAAAAACTGGTCGATTCCGCTCGGATTCGCGCGCGTCTCTCGCCGCCTAAACGAGATTGTACTCCTTCAAATTCGATTGCAGTATGGTGTCCTTCACCGCCGCAAACACGAATCTGATGTTCTCCGTATCTGCGGGACAGAGAGAAATGTGTTAGAGGAACGCAGGAGAGACGACGTGACGCCGCGCATCATGTCAGAGAGTTATTTCTCCATTGCAAATCATTATCGGTACGCAGGCACAAGTAACAGAGAGATAACAAGAGCACAAAACGTTCGCACGGATGTAACGCGCCCGAGAAGAAGGACTTTACCTTTGAGTCGCAAATCTGGAAACGAAGCTTCGGTCATGCAGGGAGAAACGAGCGGGCTATCTCTTGAGTAACAGAAGAGGGCGAATGTCTCTCCCGCCAGACCTATTGCATCCTAAATCGAGAAGCTCAACAGCCATGACACACATGCAGCATGCATTTTCCCCCGGAGATGCTTCGGCGACACGAAAGAGAGAGAGAGAGAGAGAGAGAGAGAGAGAGAGAGAGAGAGAAAAAGAAAGAAAGAGAGAGAGAGAGCGCGCGCGCGCGCGTACAGCCGTCGTATAAACGTAATCAAATCCTTTTTTCAGCTCCTCGCTCCTCCCAGGTCTTGTGAGAAAAGCTCGACGAACCGCCGCGAAGATTAATTGCAGCTTGATACGCGTCGGAATAAGCCGCATGCCGCCGCCAGGCGACACGCGATTCACCGTGATTCTACCGTTCTCTACTTGCCGCGAAAACACGAAGCGACCGAGCCGTGCAATTAGCTATGCAAACACGAGAAGGCACGCTTCTTCGGTGTCACAGAGAAATTCGACTACGCTGTTCTCGCTACTCCGGCGGCTGCGACGGCAGCAGCACGCGCGTAATGAAGACGCCGGAAAGACCGGTTGTTTGCCGAGAGCGACGTGATTTCGCGACAATCGGAGCGCGTCGCGCCTCCCGGTGGGGCCGTTCGTTGCAACGAAAATGCCGGTTTTGCAGTATCTCTTTTATTTCCCTTACAAGGGGTCCCCCGTTTCATGTACATGAACGTGAAGGTGTGTGTATTCAATTTACTTAAGATAATGTCATCACACTTTTCGCCGTCACTGGCAAGACTGGCAGTAGTTGCGTTTTTCGGAGGGTGACGCCGAGGATCACACGCAGACTCGAGCCACGAGCAAGTTAACTTTAGGGAGGGACAAGGGGGAGGCAGGGGTTGCGAGAGAGGAGAGCAACGACTTATATAACTGCTCGATGCGACGCGAATCGCCTAAACCAACTCAGTCTCACGGTTGCATACGGCCAACTCTAGTCGCCCTGATTCCTTCTTCTCTGACAATTCTTGTATTCCTTTAAAACTCTTGCTCGCGGAAAGTTTACAATTCCGCTCAATGAGGCTGATTATATTTGCCCTCCAGTTCGCTCGGGTAAATGGTCGTTAGCTGAAACTCGCCTCGAGTGAGACGCGTTTGGCACTGGAATTGTGCTCTCCAGTCAAATCACACGACTAATGTCGACTCGACTGAGGAACTCGAGACTCCAAGCCCGGTCTGAACAAAGACCCAAGCATCTCACACGTGGGCCAAGCTGAAATTTAGCAAACAGTATGCAGCACATCGTTGACAATCGATGGTCCGAACGTCTACGTGCCATGTGCTCGATTCGTCTCGCGATCTCGCGATCTCACTCCGAGACTAGCAAGTTTGTGCAGCGAGAGAGCCGCGCAACCTTGAGACTCGCTTCTCTCTCGATCTTTCTTCTTCCCCAGCACGCTACGAACGTGCGTGGCTCGAGTCTTGTGTAATTCTCGACGTGTCCGACCGAGACGGCGCGGCGGTCGCGACGCGGAAATCTACGCGCTGAGATTCGGGAAGCGTTCCAGCCAACGCGAGCCGCGCCCTTAAGCGAGATTGAACTCCTTCAGCGCGGTTTGCATGATCGTATCCTTAACGGCGCAGAACACGAGCTTGATGTTCTCCGTGTCTGGTGGTTAATTCCGCAGGCGCAGCATGCAAAAATACAAATCGGACATGGTTGATGTGGGTTAATGTCGCTCTCCGCGACGTCGGAAGATCAACACGTTCGCCGCGACCGCAAGACAGAAGGGGACGTTTGCGCAAACGCGCAAACTCGCGAAGCAAATTCGCGCGCACTCGGGTTGATCTTTCGATTTCGCGCTCAACGTTCGATTACACACCTGGTCGGTACGGAGAGAAGAGGCAGGCAGGCAGGCAGGCAGGCAGGTAATATAATACAAGCTCTGTACACAAGACGCGCGACGCAGGAAAACGAGGGAAAACCATCGTGGGGAAAAAAAGAAACGAGCGACAGAAATACGGTATCTTTACAAGCGCTACCGGAAGAAGAGCCGGCGGCCATTGCGTTAGCCTACCTGTGGCGCACGTAAAGTGGGAATAAATAATCTTATCGCTGTCCGGATTCAGTTCAACGAACATCTTGAGGATGAATTCTCTAGCTGCTAAGGCGTCTCTCTGTAGACCTGCGGAATACACAAGCGAGGGTGGGGCATGGCGTTACTTTTGTCTTTGCCTTTCCTTGCTTTCGCTTTCTTTCATCTACCAAGCGACGACCGCGCACAAACGATCGACAATTAATGGCGCGCGTCGTTGAGAATCTGCCAGGTGTGGAATACGGGACGCGCGCGCTGGAATTTAGCCAGCGTGTGTTTTCGCGAAGGAATCTTTCTCCCCGTCCATTCGTCCGTTTGTCTGTCTGTCCGTCGGTCGGTCGGTCTCTCTGTCTTTCCCTGCCGCCTGGTCCCGGGGTCGACGTGTTTTACGCGACCGTACAAACGACTCCGCGCGAAGCGACGGACTTGCGTGCGCGAAAAAGGATAACGCGGGGACGGACACGAGGCCGGTATCGATCTATTTTAATGGAATAATGTTGTACTTCAGTACTTCAAATCCAATAAACGCTCTGCAAGGACAGCTTATTGAATTAGTCGCTGTGAGAACATCAAAGAAGCCTCTCGGAAGCCTCTCATTAATAAGCTCGAAGACTTACGCAAGGGTGCCGTGCGCGATTCTGCAAATCTGAAATCGTCGCCCGTCCGCGCGTGAACGCTGCTCGCGCGGTTCGCCCGAGCGATATCTCCAGCTTGCTCTCCCGAATCTTCGCCCGGCCCGACATTTCATCAGATCACCATCGCGACGCGATTCGCAACTCTTGCCGAACGTTCGCGGTAATTAACAGCGGGACGAGCGGATTTGCGGACGGCAGGCTTCGACGAGAGGGTGATCTCGGCTGCTACGGGGGTCAACTACCTCCGAGGTATCGGCATGGGCTACTGATTACCGTGATTATGCGCGGGATCAAGCGAGAGGACACGCACGTGTCGGGTTGCGTAATGAGTAATTTCAGATTTTCTCTCTGGGAAATCTCCCGGGAGAAAATCTGCCGTTTACACAACTCGATATCGGCAAATCGCGTTCGGCAAATTACGGTGAGCAATTATCCCGGGAAAGCAGTCTCGAAATTCGGAGACCGGGCAATTCCCCGCGAGAAGCCGCAACATCGAAATCCGAGAGAGAATCCCGAGGAGGCATTATTACCGACATTTCGGCAAAATGAGGAGTCGTCTCGGACTTTGATAACGCGGCTTTTCAGGAAATTGTCCCACCTGTCAAACATCGACACTTTTTCTCGGGACAATGCGTGTTGTCCAAGTTACAACATTACTAGCGGGGTGATCTACGCTGCTCTGCAGCAGCTGCCGCTGCTGCTTCGATCACTTCGATCAGTGGACCGACCTGTCGCGCACGTAAAGTGAGAATAGCACATTCGGTCGGGGTCGGGATTCGAACTGAGGTACACCTTCAAGATGAACTCCCGAGCCGGTACGTCCTGTTGCTTCGGGCCTACCGGCACACAACTCGTTCGTTTACACGGTAAACGTTATACGTTTAGCGGGCGCAGGACTCTCGTCCAGGTCGTCCAGGTCGTCGTTACTTACCATCGTATTCTGGAAAGTAGTCGACGAGATGAGAATACATGATCTTCTCTTCCAGCAGATCTTTCTTGTTGAGGAACAGAATAACCGAAGAATGTTGAAACCATGGATATGTTATAATCGTTTTGAAGAGTGCTTTACTTTCCTCCATTCGATTCTGGAAAAGAGAGAGAGAGAGAGAGAAAGAGAAAGGTGCGGGGGCGGGCATTAGTTACACGCGCCAAAATTCGGCAGTATCTTTTTCGACAGCGCGGATTTGTCATAATTACCTCGTTCTCCGACTCGAATAGAATTTGATCATATTCACTTAGAGCTACTAGAAATATAATGGAAGTAACGTTCTCAAAACAATGGATCCACTTTCTTCTTTCCGACCTCTGGCCACCGACGTCTACCATCCTGCAAATAACATGTCCGATTAGAAGTGTGCGATGCTTACTCGGGCATTATCCGAATGTATTCTCTTGGAATTTACGAATAAAACCAATATCCGCCGTGAATAACGAATAAGCTTTCGTGCGAGCGACGCGTTTGTTTCCGAAAAGCTCTCTCTCTCTCTCTCTCTCTCTACAGATTTATACGCGTGTGAGAAAATGCGGGATTTGTCTTCGAATAAAACTTATTCGTCATTCCCAGGCGTTTCTCTTTTCTCTTTCTTTGAATCTATCTGTCACCTCTAGATGGTTGTACGAAACCAAATTTGCCCAGCTCTGACACTCAAGAAGCGCATATTCGCTACCCTTAATCATTATTGCGTAATTATGAACAATATTAATTAGAAATCCATTATCATGCAGCAGCATTGACAAGACGATCTGCAAAAAGACATGCAAACGTTGAAGCTGCTCAAAAAGTGCTTGCATTCAAGGAATTGTATGTAATTATACTCGTCTTTCTCCCTTCCCCTATTCGACCAAAATCAACAAAGGGATAACATCTGAGCAAATCTGACTCGACTTTGTAACTTTATATAACACAGGGGATCGAGCAACAGATAAACTAAACAGACCTCACGATCATGCCACAAGTCTTTCAAGTCAAATCGCGAAATCTCGGCTAAGATTGAAATCCTCTTAAAATAAAATCTACTTGAAATTTAACCACAAGCAAGTCTTGTCATTCATTTCTACCGAAACATTCATCTTTTATGCAAATGTTCGATCGTACATACAACGAAAAAGGAAACGAAGAACTGCGGCAAACATTCTTGTAAATAAAAAGACCTATTTCCAACTAAAAAAAAAGACTGAAAAAAAAAAACTTGTCAATATTTCAACGTCTTCTCAACTTTACACGAGAAGACGTCGTTGTCTCTCTTTCTCTCTGTCTCTCTCTCTCTCTGTCTCTCTCTCTCTCTTTCTCTCTCTCTCTCTCTCTCTCTCTCTCTCTCTCTCTCTCTCTCTCTCTCTCCCTCTCTCTTTCTCTCTCTCAGTTGTTCCTCGTGCAGAGCATCGCTCTCTGGCGATCTCGAGATGTTTGAAGGTGTAATCGAGTTGAATTAGGTATTAGTACCTAAATATGATGGAGTCCAGATCAAACGGATACTCTATAATGCCGGTGGTGGGAGCTCGTGCCCGGAGGATGTCTTGCTCGGTCGGAAGGAAATCAGGCTTTTCGATACGGTCTAGGTCACTAAGATAACTGCAAAACAAAGAAAGCCACTGTCTGGAGGTGTGTGCATGCCATGCGTGGTATACTTAAATATATAAATAATCGTAAAACACAATCACAGAAATTCTCGTGTATGAGAAGACAACTCGTACATGCTTGCTCGTCCATCGCCTCGGCCTGAAAGAGTTTTCCGACGAAGCCGAGGGTCCAGAAACTCACTTTGGTGCTTTTATCTCTCTTTCTTATATCTCAAAATTGCGAAAACTAAACGTCTACGTTAACGCGAGCAAATCGGAACAAAACTGCCGCGTGTAGTGTCTAAATAAATAAACATCGACAAGTCTCGCAATTTTTCTTCATCGCCGTCATCAGTCTCGAGACTGAATTTTGCGGAGACGTTGCAAAGTCACACGCTCGTCTCATTTCCATTTGGAATACTACACGCAACACTCGTGCGTGTGTATACCGAGACATACACACACGCGCGCACGAAAGAAAGTCGCAGGACTCGAATCGGCATCGCGAGCGAGGGAAATAGGCAAACACTTAAAAAATCGGGTACAATCAGATCCCAGGAGTGCGCAGCGACAGTGAATCAGTATATATACGAAGTCGCAAGAGACAGAGGGGTATTATGCAGAAACGATCCGATGCGGGGGGTGGTGGTGGTAGGTGGTTTCGCAGGCGCAGGCAGCTTGTTCCATCTTTTCTCTCCCTCTTTCTCTCTCTTTTTCTCTCATCGCCATCGGCCGACCGCGACGGAGGCACACGTACCTAAATCGGATCTCTTCCAAGTCAAAGGGATACTCAATTATACCGGTGGTGGGCACTCTCACACGAAGAATGTCCTGTTCTGTGGGGAGGTAGTTTGGTGCCGCGACTCGATCTATCTCCATTAGGTAACTGAAACATTGTGTTCTCAATACCCGGAAAGGCCGGTACACAGGAGAAGGAAAGAGGGAAAGAGGAGGAAGAGGAGGCAAAGCCACCGTGGGAGAGTGTGAGATTATGTCCGGTGAAAACGTCGCAAATGTGTGTGTGTGTGTGTGTGCAAATGAAACGAAGAATTGTCGCTCTCGGCTTTCGCAATAGTTTCCTTTCCCGAGAATAAAAAAAGAGTTCCAATGAGCAGACTCGGTTCCAAAGTACCGACGATTAACGCGACTCGTTTCTACCGTCAAAGTGACAGGTTTCTGAAAGATTACGCAACGACAAAAATTTATTACCTCCCTGGGTTTGTTGAAAGTACAAAACGCATCGTAAATTCGAGAAATTAAACTTGTAAGACTTAGACTTTTACACGAGACGCGGCCAAGAATTACAATGTCGGGGGCAGAAGGAAGGAAGGAAGGAAGGAAGGAAGGAAGGAAGGAAGGAAGGAAGGAAGGAAGGAAGGAAGGGAAGGAAGGAAAGGAAGGAAGGAAGGAAGGAAGGAAGGAAGGAAGGAAGGAAGGAAAGGAAGGAAGGAAGGAAGGAAGGAAGGAAGGAAGGAAGGAAGGAAGGAAGGAAGGAAGGAAGGAAGGAAGGAAGGAAGGAAAGGAAGGAAGGAAGGAAGGAAGGAAGGAAGGAAGGAAGGAAGGAAGGGAAGGAAGGAAGGAAGGAAGGAAGGAAGGAAGGAAGGAAGGAAGGAAGAAAGGAAGAAAAAAAAAAAAAAAGGAAGGAAGGAAGGAAGGAAGGAAGGAAGAAGGAAGGAAGGAAGGAAGGAAGGAAGGAAGGAAGGAAGGAAGGAAGGAAGGAAGGAAGGAAGGAAGGAAGGAAGGAAGGAAGGAAGCAAGAAGAGACAGACGGAGCATAATCATGTCGCGGTTGACGATAAGACACGCGGACGAGGGAATGCACCGACAAATGCGCGGTCAAAATACTCACTATTTAGCGGAGTCCGTGAGCTGGTATTCTCGTCTGCGATCGTAGCACTCCTGAATGCCGGCGTCCGCCCACAGATCCTTGATCGCTTCCACGTACGGGCTCTCGAACGTCGTCACCGTCTCGAAGTCCACGCTCCGCACGAGTTCCGCTTTTTCCTGCGGGCGAAAGGAAGTCTCGTGAGCGCCGGGACGCGGGAGGATGCAGAGACCGGTGTATGTATTTCCGGTGCACGATTACGTGTGCGATATTGAGCGCGCGAATCCTTATCGTTATCGTTCAACCCTCCGATACCGGCGCGGCTTAATTAACTCTCAAGTGCGCGGCAGCTCGACCTATATACGACAGACTCGAGACATTCTCGCCGGGAAATGCATCCCCGAGGAAGAAAAGTGTCGGCTACATCCGCGATTATAATCGCACGGTGGACCGCGTAGGCGGGAGGAAACCCGTTTCCAGGTAGACGGAGAACCGACGCGACAATGAACGGAGCGTCTGCTCCTTGGAGCTGAATTCGGCTCGCGAGAGTCGCTTTCCTACGCTTCGACTCAACCGGTCCTTTCTTCCTCCGTGAATGCTTGTCGGCAAGGGCCAACAAGAGCCACGCTTATGACGCTTTTTGACTTTGAGCCATGTCATACGTACTATGTTCGAGGAGTCACCGTACTGGATCTTCAGGAGGTCCATCGCCCGGATCATCGACTGCATCGCCATGAAAATGTTTTGGTACACGAGTTTGATGAACCCTCTCTTATCCTCGTCCGAATATCCGGAGCCGTGGATGATCCTCATCTGCTTAATGAAGGTGGACTTGCCGGACTCGCCAGTACCTGCGACAAAGTTTCAGGCTCGATTGCTTTGCTGTACGAGAGTAAACGAGGGCTGCTTAACGCTTCACGCTTATCCGCCTTACGGGCTTTGCTAACGCGGAATACGAGAAACAACGCCGCACGCGCGTCTACTCGATTCGCCGGCCTGGAAGTCCTGGCCTAAAAATGCGTGATCGCTCGATCACGCTTCATCGAAGAGCAAAGTTCGAGGCTGAGAATCTCAGCCCCTGCCGCTCGACGCTCAAGACACCGATGAAACCTCACGAGGCTCATCAGCGACGCGGAGGTAGACGCTCGCTCGCGGTCGCGCTTCGTGCAAACTAAACTCTCTGGCTTCAGCAGCCGCAAAATCCACAACTCGACAGGCCGGCCTGTTCCCGATAATTGAGTTCCCTGAAATTCGTATTTTCCACCCAAACTGCCATTCGAGACATCACCGCCGACTCTCCCTCGGTTACTCGCGAGAGCGTGGACACGTCGGGACGAGCACATTTCCCGTCGCGCTCGCAGAGGCTTTCGCGATCGGGAAAACACGTCGTCCGTCCCTGGAAACTCTGGGGCGACTGCTACGCGCCAGCCAGATGGGGATGGGAGGGAGTTGAGGGAGTTGACGGCGGTGGCGGCGGCGGCGGAAGCGGCGGCGGCGGCGAGGGGTGAGCGTCGCGAGAGAGCGCATCGTGAAGCTCCGTCGTCGCTCGCGAAATCATGAATGAACGCGGCCGCGCGCGGCCGGCGCGACGTGCAGCCTCGTCGTCTTGTTTCAGCAGCGCAAAGGCGACACGCGCCTCGCACGAGGGTCCTCTCCGTCGGAGGAATTCGGCCGAGGATGACTCGTGCGAGTGAAACTTTGCTCGGGACGGGGCAGCCTGGAAATAGCTTCCTCGGCGAGGAAGCAGCAGTTGAGGTCGGTTTCCAAGGACCTCGCGGCGGCCCCGAGGGTGCACCCCCCCCCCCCGGAGGGTTGGTGTGTGCTCCAGGAGGATCGCGCAAACGAAAATTGCACCTGAATCGATCCTCCTTGCGTACGCGACACACGCCACCGGTGCGGGCGGGGGAAGGGCCGGGGAAAAGAGAGGGAGAGAAAGCTTTTTATGCACGCTGCCGAGAAAAGACGCTTCGCGCGCGCGCCCACAAGCACGCCTTTCTCCGCCTTAATGAGGATGCAGAAAGGCCGCCAGCCACGGGATACGCCTTTATCGATAAAGGCGAGCGAGGGTGTCATCGATCGATGATATACTCGCGCGGACTCGTGGACTCTTCGATCGGGAGTAACTCTGCGCCGTGACGATAGGGGAGAAAGAAAAAGGGAGGGCGAGGAGGACCGGCACGCGGCGAAATTGGCCAAATTTGGTCGGACTCGTCGCGGAGTCTCTGAGAAAATCCATCGGGACCGACGATGAAAATATTGCCGGCCGGATAATCCGCGGGAGCGGAGGTGACGACACTCCCGACCAGAAATTTATCCCATGGTCCTGATCAGGTTAACCTCATTTGGACATCAGGTCCCAATAAGGTAATACTATCGGGTCCTAGTAAGTCATGTAACGCGCAGCCTGGATATCAGAATCTTAGTAAGGATTCATAGTCAGGTCCTTATTGAGTTACCTGATGGAATCCTTTATTATGGCTCCTGATTACTCGCCACGGCTATATTGGATGATGACATTAGAAATAAGAAATGACACGCTGAGAATTCCTTCATCTCATTTCCAAATAAAAAGATATTTGCATGAAATAATATTTTAGATCGCTTGAGCACACTTGTAAAATGTTTCGGAAAAGAAACATAAAATTAATATCATAAGATCATTAAGTATCACGAGGTGACAAGACATAAAGTAATGAATGAAATAAAGAGAAAAGTTGCATGTCACGTTAATTTTACAACTACTTATTGACTGCTAAAAAAAAGATAGTTTCTATAGCATTTTACAAATATATTCAAGTGATCTGAAGTGTTTTTTCAATGCAAACATCTTTATATTTGGAGATGACGCCCAAAAATTGTCTTGTTAAAATGCAAATCATATTAGGTACAATGAATAAGATCCGGACATGGACCTAATTAACTGAACTGTATTATAACATACACTAGGTTGATACATTATGGTCCCAATGTGGACCCAATCATTATAACGTTATAAGCGTTATAAAATCTTCCTTACTCATTTGTCGTAAGACATTATAAGGACTGACTTATTTACTTAGAATTACCTTTCATTCACTCTATTAGGTCCTTATCAATGTTAGATGAATCTGATCAAAATTTCTAGTCGGGCTCTCGATCGATCGGAGTCTGAGAATTCCAGATTGGAATACACTTCGATCGAGAGCAAGATTCATTCGTCGATCTCGATCTCGAGGATGTCCGCTCGCGGCTCGAGCGAGAAAGATCGCTGCGAACTCGCGACCTTCCGAGCGGAATTTCACCGCGAGACGATGTTCACAGTAGCCCGAGAAATCCGCTCGGTCAACCTTGAACCGGTTGGAATCCCCGGCGATTATTTGCACGATGATGAAACTCGCACGTGCGACAATAGAGCGCGATTACGATACACGGCTGCATTCGTCGCGCTTGTTTGCTTAGGTGTTCAAAGGTGTTCTTACCTCCGAGTGGTCGCGCGCGAAACAGAGTTACGGCTCTATCGTCGATCAACGTCAACGTCAACGACGACGACGACGACGACGACGACGACGACGACGATGATGATTGCCGACCCGATAACCGCGCATGTCGCACCGATTATCTCGCACCGACCGCATCTCGCAATCTCCTTCCTTGGAATATTAATACATGCTGAGTGCCGTGACAGTCATCGGTGCGCTATTACGTCTCATTGGGTTACGTATGAAGCATAACCGATCGCTTCCGAAGAAACGGCATAAACTGGCACGCCGGGAAAACGGAAGAACTCGCGTCGATCATGCGCGGGAATCGTGAGATGATCCGCGAATCGCGCCGAGCGGGCGCTGCAAAAGCGAGGGGGGGAGTACGCAGCAGCAACAGAGGCTATGTGCTCTTCCGATGTTCCTTCAACGACGCAGCCAGGAAGCCAGAACTCTCTGGTTCAAGCTCGCTCGAGGGGGAGAAGCGGGCAAACTGAGAACCAGCAGGAGTACGTTGACTCCTCTCCTCGAGTTTATCGAGAACGCGATCAGACGACGACGACGACGGCGACGTGCATTTTCACATAACACGTTCTGCCGGTTCCCCGCTGACTGCCGAGATTCGCGGCCGCGATCGAAACGGTGCGAGGGACACCGGCTCGCTTCGGAGATGAGAAATCTCGAAGATCTCGTCGAGGTTAAGCCAAGATAATCTCAGCCCCTGCTGCCCTGCCAGCTGGTCGTCCTCCCGGAGGACTCTCTCCTTGTGGTGGTCGTAAGAGCGAGGAGCGCCGCTTCGCCGCCCTGTGCGAGCAGCGCGACGTCGACAGCCTATTTTCTCTTCTTCTTCTTCTTCTTCTTCTTCTTCTTCTTCTTCTTCTTCTTCGACGTACGGTCGCCGATGAAGGGAGAAGCCCGAATCCAACGTGTACGCGCCGCGCGAGAGCTTTCCGGGGAGGTGGAAGCTCTGCCGTCGCCGGGGGTGGGTCGATAGATGCCGACGTGGAGAGATAGGGAGGGGAAGAGAGAGAGAGAGAGAGAGAGAGAGAGAGAGAGAGAGAGAGAGAGAGAGAGAGAGAGAGAGAGAGAGAGAGCGAGCGAGGGAGGAAGAGAGACAGACAGAGAGTGCAGGGCTTTTTCGCCTCCCAGGCCGCAGCACCACCCGCATCCCGATATTCGCGCGCTACCCTTTGCCGGCTCCCTTAGGTAACCCTCACATCGAACCGCACCACGTTGCGCTCGTTTGTCAGGTCTCTACACCTGTTTCGCCGTCGAGCCGTTGGCTTGGATGTTCACTCGACAATGCAAAGTCGAATCCGCGAGAAGACGATTACGGGAAACTACAGGAGGACGATGAATCTCGGAAAAATCAGTCGAAGGATGCGCGTTCAGACGAAGCGGCGTTCGTAATTTAGTCGGCGTAATCGTGACGAGGCAGTCGGCGAGCGCGAGACTTTCCTGCGAGAAAAGCCGAAACGGAGTGGCCTTCTGAAAATCGCGCCCGCGGTTTGCGCGAATTTCCCTCGCCGCGGAATTTCCTCCTCCGTGCGTTTTCCTCGTCCGAGCGGGATTTCAAAGCGACGCGTGTCGTCGCTTTTACGGTCGGCGAATTTACACGCTCCGCGCGTGAAATCCCCCCCCCCGCCCCTCGTCGGGCTTTCAAGCTAATAAGATGCGAGTGAGTCAATTTTCTCTTCTTGTCTCGCACGAGACGAATCTCCGTGAGAACGACCGACGAGATACGAGAGAGCGGCGTCAGCTGAGGATTCGCCGGTTACGAGAAGCGAGCAGCCTCTTCCGCGCCGCGACGACTCACGCACCATGCGTGACTCCCGACACACCCCCGTGCAAGGGGCGGTTTCGAGTGGCGAGTCTCGCTCACGCGTTGATATTTCAAACGCATCGATCGAGCGCGCGCGCAAACACACTCGCGGCCCGCCGATTCAATCAGTTCGACTGGCGGCCGTCGCGAGCGCGAAATATGCAAATCGCCGGGCACTTACGCAATTCGTGTAAAACGCTACACGTGCTACGGTAACCCGTTACCGTTAGTCTCACTCAATTACGCGCTACGTGTGCCGTGTGTCACGTTAGTGCAACATTCAATGGTGTTACATGTTCGCGCACGCGCGCGCGCGCGGGCGTGCATTGTTTCCGCGGCAATTAAAATTCTATTGACCTCTTCTGACTCGAGCGCGGTCGTCTCGATTCGAAAACGCGTGTATTCAATCTCTTTCTCTCTCCCTTTCTCTCTCTCTCTCTCTCTCTCTCTCTCTCTCTCTCTCTCTCTCTCTCTCTCTCTCTCTCTCTCTCCAAACGCGTTCGCATTCGCGCCCTCTTCTTCACATACAGTCTCGGCTGTGTTTCACGGTATTTATATTCGATATATTTCGCGCTGCACTTCCCTACTTGTGTACACATTACCCATTTGTTCTCTTCTCTTTCCTCTTGTTTTGTGTATTTCACCTCTGTTCTACCGTTTTGGTGTATTTCTCGGAGACTGAATGATCTTTTTTCTCAAGCCGGCGGCCTCTATCAACGCGGCGCACGTTCGGCGATTTCGCCGGCTCGCAAATTTGTCAGCGACCGCATTATCGACATTTGCGGATGCGGTTTGTCTATCCGCGGTTCTCCGCGGCGGCGGCGTTGTGTGACAGTACGTACGCGCGCGCCGTGTGATTACCGTAATTTAATTTCTTGCTTCTTGCCGCCACTTCCACTCTGCCCGCGCGCGCACGGATTCGCCGGAAGTGGACGTGCAAAAATGCCGCGAGATGCGCTCGTCGCTTCGGCAACGGCACTCGAAAACACGAGGCCGGCCCGTTGGACAGGTTATTAATACCGTGCTTGAATAAAAGTCGCTTTCGGCGAGTTACGGCTGCGCGATCGGCACCGCCACGCCGCCGCCCACGGCGCGGCGCGGCGCGCGGATGCGAGAGAAGCGGGTAACGCGGATTAAGTTCCATTGAATACGCAAGCGTGAAGCACGTACATACACACACACACACACACACTTACTCACACACTCGGAAATTACGTGAAGCTCCAACCAAGTGACGAAGACTCTGTAAGCTCCGGCGCGTGGAAAATACACGTCGCAAAGTGGAGAGGCTACGCACTAAATTTAACATTACGTAACATAGGGCAAGAGAGAAAGGAAGAGATTAAGGCGTCCCTTAAACGGAGCTCCGCAAGTTCATATTCCGTTTGCGAGGATCGTGCGCGCAATAAAACATTCAGCCAGCCGGCGCGGGCGGGTTGAAGGAGCGTCGAGGAGTGAACGTGTCGCAGTGGCAACGCGAGGATGCGCTGCCAGGACGCTTCGGTTTTTTTCGTGCAACACGTCGATCACACATGCTAATGATTGACACAACGAGCTGCGCATCCATGACAACCTTACGCGCGCGCGCGACAGTTGCAATTTGCCAAGTTTAATCCATATAGCGCGGACGGCCAAGTTTAATCCACATCGGCCAAGTTTAATCCATATAGCGCGGACGGAAGGCGTCCTTTTCATTTGTCGACTGGCTGGAATTACCCAAAACGCTCAAAGTGAGTTCTTTGGAAATTTCTTACGGGGGGGGGGACAAATAATTTCCAATTTCTCGCAAAACCACAGCTCGAGCTCATACAATGCATTTTGTATCTTTAACGGGCGTTGAATGCGAAACCTAAAGGAATAAGTAAGCGCATCTCTGCCCTCGCACAATGAGACGTTTCCAAAAAGCCGTCGTCCCGCTAATCGCGCCGGTAATTCTAGCGTTAACATCGCGGCGGCACAGCGATACGGTATCTCGCCGCATTTCGCCGAGGTCGGAATAGCGAAAGAATATATAGCGCGTTGAAATCGAAGAGGGGGGAGCAGGGAAATTTGCTCGCGGCAAGACTGGACAAATTGAACACGCTCGCGCAATTTAAATGACCCGCGCGCGCGGCTCGCGAAAGAGACGGAGAAAAAGAGGGAGGGAGAGAGAGAGAGAGAGAGAGAGAGAGAGAGAGAGAGAGAGAGAGAGAGAGAGAGAGTGAGGAAAAAAAACGACGAAAAAGAAAAGCGGACGTATGTGGAGTCACGTCGAGGAATCAATTTCACCGAGCCCTCGCCCCGCGAGAATAATCGTTTATAAATCGTCGGTGTGCGCCTCCCCCCTTCCCTGTCTCTCCCCGAAATATCGGTATCCACTGGTCGTCGATGTTACACGCGGGCGGCAAAATGCACGTGAAAGTTGCGGCCGCGACGGCTGTAAAAGTTCTGTCGGCCTTTGGCGCACACAATCGTGACATTATTTCCCGTACTGAATGCCAACGCCGTTAGATATACATTGTTCAGGCGCAACTGAATGAGCACCGATTAAAAATAAATGCCTATATAACACCGCTGACGTAGGGAAGCAATTTTAGTTGTTAAAGAGGTACTCTCCGGAGGTGGAATAAAATGTTGCGTCCGAGTAAAGGTGAGGTGCCGAGAGAGAGAGAGAGAGAGAGAGAGAGAGAGAGAGAGAGAGAGAGAGAGAGAGAGAGAGAGAGAGAGAGAGAGAGAGCCCGATCGGTGCACACCTCGGATTTCCTTCTTCTTTTAATCCCGTCGCCCGGACAACCGCAGCCTCTATGTGCCTTTTCGCAGCCTCGAGTTGCGGGAGCGGAGGGGAACGCGGATTAATTAGCGCCAAACGCCCTCGAAAGGGAGCAATCGCGGCCGCTTCTGTTGTTTTTTCTTCATTTCCGAACGACGTCGATTTCGGAAATCAAGTTCGCTCGAACGCGGTGGTTTGGATCGCCGCGATGGAAAGAACAATTCCAATCCGAGACACACACGTGTTTCCACCGTCGCCGCCGCCGCCGCGCTAAAATTAATTTCGGCGGAACCGGCGAAGAATTATAATCGACGAGAAAGAAACAAGCTCCTCGCTTCTCGTTGTTCGCTCCGAGACGCTAAACAGATTTTATCTTCGATTCGACGCCGCTCGATCGCGAGCGATATCGAGAAACTCGGGGGAGAGAGAGAGAGAGAGAGAGAGAGAGAGAGAGAGAGAGAGAGAGAGAAATTGCGGATGTTGGACGACTCTCCCTTCCCCCCACCCACGCTTTCTCCCCCTCCTCGCCGCGCACGAAAATAGCCACGACACTCCCGAAAGTATGCGGGAGTCTATTAATTATGACCGGCGCTCTTTTGTGCTTTTTTATTCTCTCTTCTTATACCGGCGCGCGGTATGCGCCATCTCCAAGTGCCGTTGTCGTTTTTAACTAAGTTACACGCCGTGTTTCAGAGTTTACTTGTTCCGCGTGAGAAGAGGAAAGAGAGAGAGAGAGAGAGAGAGAGAGAGGGAGGGGGAGGGAGGGAAAGAGAAAGAGCGATTAACACGCGATTAACGACCGCGTGTTTTCAGCGATCGCGTGATTGTGCAATCAACGACAACGGCGGTTTCAGCGATTCAATGAGCTCTATTTTTAAAACCCCGCGCTCTCGCGAGAGAGAGAGAGAGAGAGAGAGTGTATGTGAGAGAGAGAAAGAGTGAGAGAAAGAGAGACGGACGACGACGCCGCGTTTTTATCGCCTTATCTCGGCGCGTTTATCGGCCACCGCGAATAGGCAAGGTGGCTCTGCGCGTATTTGTTGATCGTTAGCGCGTCGATTGTTCACCCGAGTTTCACACGTATGAAACAATTTCGGGCGGCTTTCATTTTTCACGTGAAAATAAATGTGCGTATGCACGTTAACGTTACACACGGGAAATATTTGCAGGGGAAAGATCTTGAAATGAGGAGAAATCAAAGAGGTCTCCTCGCATAAACACGCGTCCGAAAAGGTGCAGCAAGTTACAAAGTTACAAGTGCCGAGAGTGCGTTGGCTAATATCGAAGGTAAAATATCGATACTTTGATAGTTCAAAGTGTCATAAGTATTCTTACATGAGTCGTGGGGTGAAATGGCGGCGGCGACGGCCCCGGCGATGAATAAAAATGGATAAAAATAAAAAGTTTTTTTTATATATACACCAATCCTCGCGCGCGCGCGATTATTTCGGCGTAACGTGCGCTCTTGAATCCTTTTCTCTCTCTTTACGACGAGGAAGCGACGCGAGCAGCGTTTCCGTTGCACACCTGCTATGTGTGTGTGTGTGTGTGTGTATCTGTAATTTCAATACGACCGGCGTAAAATCAACGGGATTACGAGAATTTAGAAGGAGATCGCTCGCCGATGCTTTCCGACCATCGCGGCGGTGCGAGTTAACGCCGCTGGTTCGCCATTTAACGTGAAATAGACGGAATATTCGAAACTGGGATTAACGTAACATTCCGCTTGATCGAACGAACGAACGATCTACACCTCAATAACGCTCTCGCGTGTGCACACGTATACACATATGTACCCACACACGAACGAATCTATACGGGATTTGTATTCACGGAGGGAGGAGAGAGAGAGAGAGAGAGAGAGAGAGAGGAGGGGGATATGCAGATGTTCCCGGTGCCTATATATCGAAAACGCGTAAATTTGCTGTAACTTGCCAACGAGGATAATTAAAGATTATCGGGACACGTCGCAGAGAGAGAGAGAGAGAGAGAGAGGAAAACGCTCTCTCTCCTTACTGCGGCCGGCTAAATTGATCGCGAACCCGTTAAACGGCAATACACGATAAGATTTATTGCTTGTCGTTACCGACCGATTACAATGTAACACGTATATAAAGGCGCTCGCATTTGTCTCCCGGCGTCGGGAAAAGAGGGAGACTGAACGGAGTAAAAATAAAGACCAATAAAGCACGTGAAATGAAACGGCTTTTACTATTACCGTCCACCAGCGCGGCGCGCTTTTCTTTCCCCCCTCCTTCCTCCCCCCTCTCTCTCTCGCTATGTGCCTTATTATTTTATACATAGATACGTTGAAAGCGTGGCTCCGAATTATCTCGGATCCTGAACGATCCGATTGTCGTCTCTATTATTCAGATCAAAGCGAATGATCGCGGAGGACTCGTGCCGGTACATTTTCGACCGCCAGAGTTGCAAATTTTTATCACACAAAATAACAAGGAGGGAGAAAGGGGGGGAGGGAGAGAGAGAGAGAGAGAGAGAGAGAGAGAGAGAGAGGAGACAGCGTTTCGTGAAATGTCGACAAACACGGGAAACTGAGCCAGCTGTAAATGCAACGAATTATCGATCGAGATGAAAATTATAACCGGACCGGAGCGAGAGCGCATGAATTAAATTAAAAAAAACGAAAGTCCAGACATGCCCTCTCTCTCTTTCTTTCTCTCTCTCTCTCTCTCTCTCTCTTTCCCTCTCTTTCCCTCGCCGCTGGAAGATTTGGAACCGGCTCCGCCGAGTAGGAAAGTTTCGGAGCCGTTGTTCCACAGCCGCGTCTCTAAATGTCAGCGTCGGGATGAGACTCTCTCGACAAAGGCACTGATGTAAGCGCTCGTTACGTCGGTGCACGGCTCTGTAGATTTCTTGTAAATATTAATAATCTCCGTCTCGACACACATCGACACTCTGCGATTCTCATCGATCTTGAGCAGGTAATCCCGTCAACCGCGCATGTACGTAATCGCGTATGAAATTAAGAAGAGGAAACGTCTTGCCGAATTAGCCGCGAGGGCGAATATTAACTCTGACACTCGCGCGTCCCCCCCCGTTGGTCACCAGCATCCCTCCCCCCACCCCGGCGGTGGCGGTGTTGTCGGGAAGAATTCGAGAACGAGCAGCGGCGACCTCCGCCGGGGTTTTCAACGCCCCGCTCTCGGGGTGTTCTTCTCTCCTTTTTTCAGCGTCAAAAATACACCCTTAAAGAAAGCCCATCGTTTTTCCCATCCAGGTCGTCGCCGAAGCTCCAGCGGAATCTCCCCGGTGTGTGTCGATTGTTCGATTATATTTATTTTACCGCCGCGTCTCTCTCCGCGGACGCGAGCCCTTGGATGCGATCGAACGATTACTCTTCGTTCGCGCTTCGTTCTGCCCTCCTCCTTGCCTCTCTCGCTCGTTGCGGCTGGGAAATTCCGGAAATTTTTCTCATTTTCCTACGCGGCCTCTTCACAACAATGTATTACCACGACGATCACAATTTCCGCGATTTTCCACACACAATTCGATGCATGATGTTGTGTCAAACGCACGGCGAAAATAGCGCTACGCGGAAAATACCTTCCCCGGCAAAGGACCTTCGCGAACTAACGCACGCGGATTGGAAAATAACAGGTCGATCTTACTATCGACGTTATTTATAGGGATCTCATCTTTTTATCCGCGTGCACGGCGGCGCGGCGCGACGCGGCCGACGGCATGAATCGCCCGGAAGCGAAGATCACCGTCTTAACGAGTAACGTCGATACAGCGTAATTAATGAGACTTGTTCGCGGTCGGCCGCATGAAATAATCACTTTTCATCCACAATGAGTTTGATGAGCAGCGCGCAGCGATAACCGGTTGGCAATAAGGATACATATCGTTTGAGGAACTCGACTTTTTCTTGGCGGGCGGGGGAAGAGGAAGGGGGGAGAGGGTTAAAAGGATTGTCGCGGACTTAATTATGGAGTTATTTACCTCACTGAAGACCTTCGCAGCCTAACGCACACGGATTAAAAATAACGAATCGATTTCATGATCGACTTATTTATAAGAGCCTAAATTTAGTTTTGCACAACAACGCGCGCGACGGCACCTGCCTAAAGTAAAAACCACCCCGATGCACTTCTCTCGATAATTATAATACATTTATAAATATATTAAAATATATATTTTTATACTCTTTCTCTTTGACCCACACGCACACATACGCGCGCGCGCGCAGTGTTCCCCCCGCCTCCCCCCAGGTTCACGTCCAAATTCATCCTCAACCCCCTTCTTCTCCATGCTCGGCGATTGCCGATTTTCAAAAAAGCAGGAAGAGATCCAACCAGCCACGGAAGGGAAATTACGGTAACGCGCGCGCGCGCGAGTTACTTCCTTCCGCGTATCCTCCGCCCGCACTTTGCGCAGCGATAATAAAAAAGAAAAAAAAAAACAAGGAAGGAAACGCAGGAAGCGATAAAAAAAGGAAGAAAAAAAGGAGGAAAGAATACCCGAGCGCGCGTGTTTACGCGATGCATTCCGTTAAATAACGGCCATTCAGATCGTTCTCCGACCGTATTGCCCGACGCACAAAGGTCACCGTCGTGTCGTAGTAGTAACGGCGGTGGATCCGCCCGGCGATACGCCGGCTCGTAACACGCGGCTACGGAAGCGACCGCAATCTTTAATGTCACTACTTCCGGGGCCGCTGTTTACGAGCGCGCTAATAATACTCGGGCGGCGGCGGCGGCGGTGGCGGCGGCACACTCGCTATATAGCGGGATTATTCCCGGCGAATTTACTCTCGCAACGCGATTTCTCCGCTCTCGCAGATCCGCCGCCGCCTTCGCGCGCTCTCTCGTACATCTCTCTCGATATCGCTTATCGCTCGACGCCCATGAAGACGAAGCGAAAGTACCGGAAAGAATTCCGATCGTTCGCGATTCATGCCTCGGCTGTGTGTGTGTGTGTGTGTGTGTGTGTGTGTGCGCGCGCCGGAAGTGGAGTTTCTCCTGCAAAAATGCCTCTCTCGCCAATTTTCGTGAGCTTCGACGCAGCCCCGAACGGCCCCGAAAGTGAGATAAATGCATGTTTTTTACGCGGATCTCTCTGGACGCTTGAGGGTTGAAAGGCATGGAACTCTCCGAGGAACTTTCCCCGCGACATTTTTTCCAATCGAGACGCGGGATTGAAAAGTGCATTAAAAATGGTCCTGAAGCTATTCGCTCGCAATCATTTTTACCCGACTGCTCCCGAAAGATTGTTTCAACAACCCCCGAACGTGCGGGAAAGGACATGTAAAAAAAGTCTTTTAGCTTCCTCGCGTCACATATCCAACAAGAACAGATCCAGTGAAACCACCGTC
>NW_020230094.1:200000-217500 GCF_003227715.2 Harpegnathos saltator
TCCTCGCGCCGCCTGCCGTCTTCTACTGCTCGCTCCTTTGCTCCGTTTTCGCTCGTTCGTTCTCGTTCGCTTTCTCTCTACCTCTCTTTCTCTCTCTCTCTCTCTCTCTCTGTCTGTCTCACTCTATCTCGCGCGCGCGCGCTCCGTCTGGTCCGATCCGTCTGTCTTTCTTCTCTTTTGTCTTCTCTTGCCTTTTTTTTCTTTCCTTTGCTTCTCTTCTCTTCTCCTGTCTTGCCTTCCCTTCCCTTCCCTACCCAGGTTCTCTCACTCTTTCCTTCTCCCTCTCTCTTCTCTCTCCTCGCTCTCTTATCACACGTATCGTTCCGTCCCGATCGCACTGGCTCGCTCGTTCGCTCGTTCGCACGCACGTTTCTCGCCCTGATACGCGAGATCGCCGAGGCGCACTATGCGAGAATCTCCTCTTCTTTCTCTCTCTCTCTCTCTCTCTCTCTCTCTCTCTCTCTCTCTCTCTCTCTCTCTCTCTCTCTCTCTCTCTCCTGCTCACTGTGTGTGTGTATACATGGAAATATACCTGTATATATCTCGTGCACTCTCGCCTCTTTCTCCGTCTCTATTACTCACGCACGGCACACGCGTACACACATGTAATCACTGGGACGCGCACGTTTGCCTTTCCCACGGACACGGACGCGGCACGATGTGTCGGTCTGTCGAACGCTCTCTGTAACCGCGGTCGTTCACGACGGACGTTCCCCCGCGGAGGGCGAGGTCCGTCTGTCTCGCTCCCTCTCTCTTGCTCGCTCGCTCGCTCTTCTTCCCTCTCGCTCGCTCGCTCGCTCGTTCGTTCGCTTCTTCACACGCAGCACTTCTCTCTCCACACCCCCTCACACTTCCTCCCGGTGTCGCTTGTTCGTGCTGCCGCTCTCTCTCTCTCTTTTTCTTTCTCTCTCACTCCCTCCCTCTTTCTATCTCTCTCTCTCTCTCTCTCTCTCTCTCTCTCTCTCTCTCTGCCGCGGAGTCCGGCGCGCGGACACTTGACTACGCTACGGAAGCACGATGGCACGTCACCCACCCGGGTGACAACGGAGAAACCTGGGTGGCGCACGTTCGTTCCAGCCGCGTACTACACGCACCGTGCGCGGCTGCTAGAGAGAGCTCTCGAGAGAGAGCAGCGTAGCGGCGACGTTCGCGATCGGCTCCCCGGCTCGCGCGGTGTTGGGTGTGGTAACCCACCGGCGCTTCGTCTCCCTCTCTCTCTTCTCTCTCTCTCCCTCTCTCTCTCTCTCTCACACTGACTCACTCACCTCTCTCTCTCTCTCACTCACTCTTGCTCGCTCGCTCGCTCTCCCTCTCTCTATCAGCCTGAAAGCTCACTCGCTCTCTCTTCGTCTCTCCTTGAAGCGCACAGCCGCCGTCCCTTGGTTGCTCGCTCCCTCTGTCTCTCTCGTTCACGCTGCCACCGCTTCTCCGTCTGTCGCGGTCTTTCCTCTGGCACACACGCGAAAAGCTGTCGCCGCTGCTGCTGCTGTTACTACTATTCCGACGCACCGACTGACACGAGGACCGACACCGCGAGACGACCGCGGCATACGCGGCACGGTGCGCGTGGTCACGACGACGACGACGACGACGACGATGATGACCACGAGCACGAGTACGGCGACGACGACGACGTGTCGGATCGCGAAAGTCCGACACGGTGCGCGCGATGCCTCGTCGTTTCTACCTCCTCTCTCGCTTTCGCTTTACTGTGTGCACGTGTGTGTGTGTCTATATGTGGTGTACGTGTGTATGCTGCCGTTACCGCTGGCTGCTGCTGCTGCTGCTGCTGCACGAGCGCCCACACCTCCCGAGCGGAGCAACTCCTCCTTGCGACACGCGCCGCGCCCGTCCGGCGCGCAGCTTTTATGAAGCGTCGCGCGAGCCGCGGAATCCTGTTAGACCAAACCAGATTGACGAAGCCCCGCGACACGGCACCCACGGCCAACGGCTCCCGGTTCGCTCGTGGCTGCCTCCGCGTATCACCAGCACCGTAGGGCGCGGGGGGCGCGCACGTGTCCGCTAACGAGATTAAAATCGGCGAGTAGGAGGCGCGGCCGCCACCCGCCGGGGAGGAGGCACGGAGAACGTAACGGCGCCGCTACGGCCGCCACCGCGAACTACGTCGCGCTCGCGTCGGTCGTTGCGTGTTCTATCTTACCGGCCGGCCGGCCGCGGAGATGGACGCACCCGGCGGCGGGTCTTGTACGAACGATGCTTGAATTTTCAACAGGGACTCGACAACGAACGCGTCAACGGACAGAAAATGGAACGTTTGTCTCTCGCAAAGGTGCGACAAGTTTCGCCATATCGATCCATGTTTTTGTGCTAGTCTTACTTGCGCGTGCTATTTCTCGTTTTCGCTCTTGGCCTTTTCGCGTCCGCCTCGTCTCAGACTCTGTTTCGCCGTCGAGCAATCTTTGCCTCGAGTGTGCGTGATGATAAATTTCTCTCTGCTTCATCTTCTACTTGTTCGTTTGATGCTTCTATCACGCGACCCGAGTGACAATCTGGTTTTTTGTCCATTTTCAAGTGTTTACGGTGAAGACCCGTATCTCCAGTCTCCGCTTTTGGACTTTTCAACTATGTATCAGACGTTACCTTCTTGCCTCGAATTAAATGATGATAATGGCTTCTTCGCTGCGTTGAAACAGAAGCTCTTCGTTGATCGGTTGCAAAGTGGTGAACGTTCGACACGTGCAATAAAATGTCGCTGATTCCCACGCGACAGAAAGTTGCAATAAAATGCGTTTGGATACGGTACAGGAGGTTCGAATCATTAGATTTGTTTTCTTAAAAACAGCTTGTTTAATAATCAACAAAAAGGTGAGTCTTTTGCGAGAATCCGGATAGAGAGTGGGAGACTCCTAACTTAGTGCTGCGGTGTACCGGACTTGTGTGTCAAGAATGACGACGTTCTCGATGTCTTGTGCTCGAGTTTTTAATCAGTATTCCAATCAGCATTGGATGCTATTGTTTTGACGAATGTACACGAGCTAGGCTCGGCCAACTAGGTTACATTGTTAGCTGTTCATAAGAAATGGAACAACAACAACTCGTAATGTGATATCGAAGCGTCGATATTAGCATTATTTGGAAGCACTTCTTGCAAATCACGGCATCCTCTCGAGAAACTTCCAGAAGCGTGAAATTTAGATTATCTCGAGAGTTTGTTTTTATACACCGAGTTTTTATACACGCACTCGCTTCTTCCATACGAAACAAACTACAATTTTTATCGCGAGAACGACTTGTGCGTCTGTTTCCAAATAAGAGAGAAACTTGAATCTTCCTAAATTTAGGTGTATAAACGTGGTTGTTTCCATTGGTATTTTGTTCTCTATTTTGCCGGATTTCCGTGCATCCTTCTTGTGCATATCGCGAAAGGCGCATGTCGTACAAACCATTGCCATCGCCCGACAAGAGGATTAAGTTTTAGAATGTGTGGCTTCGCGAAGCCTATAATTGCGACAGATTCCTCAGACTTAATTCGATCCCTTAATTAATCAACAGTTGTAAAGACCGCAGCGTCGTGTCCGCGGATCACTTCTTGCCCGTGCAATTCTTTACGCGTCTCTTGCTTGTCGAACGTTTCTTCTACACGTTTCGCAACAAATTTCGACTAGTGAGTGCAAACTCTGCGCGTCAAGCGACGATTGTGTAAACGCCAGGAAAAATTTCCGGGAGAGAAATATGAAAAATTGTATACAGATTTGGAATCTAATTTTATCTACCCCTTGGAAAAAATTACTTAAGATGTTCCAATTAACATAAAGTTACTTATAGTTATCTAAAGTTACTTATAGTTAACTATGAGTAATTAAAAAATTTGAAGTAATCTTTTCTAAGGGTCTTTTTCTCGAGATATTGACTTTTCTTTTATTTTGACTCGTTATTTGACAAATTTCCCTTGAAAATTGCGCTCACCTACGTCCCTCACTCGGCAGAGGTTCATCGCAATCAACTTGAATAGACTGGTGACATGCACGTTACCGTCCTCGCACAATTCTGCGACCTCGCGAAAGACTCGCTGGAGTGATTGCAACCGCCTGCGTTTCATCGTTCAGTTTGATAAATACTCTGCCACTCGAGACTCGTCCTGCTTACGTACGAATTAATTATCCTCGGCAATTCCGAGTCCAAGAGCCGCCTGCTCTGTCGCAGGTTCTCCAGGATTGTCTCGTGCTGCCGATGGAGCTTCTCCATCTGCGACACCGACAGTCTCGACTTTTCGAGCAGGCTTTCAAAGTTTGCCGACGCGACGAGAAAGTCCTTCCTCCTGTTTGTATGATTGTTCAGCAACGTGCACGCGTCCTCAGGTAGGACCACGTTACTGGAGCAGCATTCGATCAGCTCTCGCAGACTCGACATTTTCTTCTCTCTCTCGACCTGAATCTGCGCGACGATCGGAGGAGACATGGCAGAAGGGAAGTATTTACAACTCCAGACTCTCGCGAGATAGAAACGCGCAGGTCTTTATAGATAGGACTACCTGTTTGCGACACAATAGGAGATCCTCGTCCGTGCGATTCACGTCGGAAGCGGGACGAAGAGCGAGCAGAGCGTGACCCACGTCGAGCGCTCTACCCATGGCGAGACACGACACCTTCAGAGACTGCGTGTACTGAATGAGAGCGTCGAACGCGTTGCCGATCGTGGCCAGACATTGCGTCAGACTCGCCTGTTCGTCCTCCGTCACAGCCTCCTCCACTTGGGTCCTCATCAGGTAGACTCGCAGGGTCTCCCGCAATTGCTGCGACTGGCCGCTCAAAGTCTGCTCGAGAGACACAAGGATCTAAGGATCGCGTGGTCGGGCTCGCTTAGCGACGGCCAATTACTCTTTGCGTAAATTACCGCCGAGCGTCTCGACAGTCTACTTCGCCTGTAGTGTTTGTAGCATGAGTGGATGGCGACGATATTTTCCTGAGACGGGCGAGTCGGAAGACGGGAATACCCTTGCGATTCTTGAGGGGACGACGCTTCTTGTTCCTCTGTGTCGTTAGCGCGGGATAAGAAGGATCATTTTGATTTCAAAATGAAGAGGATGACTTTTTGGAGACTGGCGCTTGTTCGCAAACATATTTCAAACGAGTCTTACTCAAGCCTACTCTTCAAGTAAGACGGAGGACGTTAAGATTTCGGCGGACATGATACAACAAGACGCGCGAGTTACATTAACTGGTTGAAAAATTGACGCGTGTACGTCGAAGTTTCTAGACGTTAACACAACGCTGACACAAACGACTCATTTCTGACCAATGTGAGAGACGCATACGGACACACACTTGTATAAAATATTCGCACAATTTATCGTACTCGCATAATCACTCACTGATCGTCACATCAGCCATATCCTTTCGCAGCGAGAGTGGATGGAATGTCGCGCGGTGGAATAATTTTCTCGTTAAACTCGCTTACTTTAACTCGACTCGGCTCGTCGGGATGATGATCGATGGATATTCTCAGGCGAAATACATTTCTTTTATTCACTTCGGGGCAAGGAATCACGCTACAAACGCTCACGTGTGTTATGTATTACAAATCAGTCGTTATTTATTGTATAATCAGTTTGAAATGTCGAGACAATTAAGGGAGATGCAGAAGAGTACATGTTTGTGTGTACCACGTGTGTGTTTGGTACACTTTATATTGAGGTTATAAAAAGATACGACTGACTGCCTCGGGGGAAGAAGAAAAAGGAAAACAACAAGGCGTAAAAGTGACAAATGACATATAACAATCGATTGCTCCACTGCTACACTAAACATCCGCAACCTTTACTGGGAATTCTTCTTCCGACGCTTCTCCATGTTCGCTTGCATTGTGAGCGCAACATCGAACGTGATATAATTGCCATTGAAAAGAGATTCCTTGCCATCTTACATGCTGACGCGACGTATTATAATTCAACGCGTTATAACACGTCACGTCGATGCGCGGATGGCAATAGACGGCTATGTACACTTCTCGCTCATTAGATTTTCGTCAGATACTACACATCCAAACCGCCAAACTTTTACAAGCGTGTAATGTTAATAAAAAAAGAAAAAAAGAAAAGAAAAAAAATATCGATATTACACAGCCGAAAGATTTCTTCATCTTTATCCGCATTCTCGATACTTAAATGCACTACGCTCCTCCGCCGTTTGACGACTGTAGTGAATAGTAAGGGTAAGAAGGAAACGAAAATTTTGACAGTTCGCTCAAACACTGTCGAGCGTCCTCACAGATCGATATTTTTTTTGTTGAGTATTGCGACAACTTTCAGCTTCACTTATTATACGTTATGGATAAACTTGAAAAGTCGAGGAAACCTATCAATGACTTCTGGCAGATCTCAATCATTAGTGTGACAATGGATCAATCATATGAAACAATCTGACCGCAAGCCGATAAAATAAAAAGACACACGCGATCAAGTGGAAGCTGAAATCCATACTCTGTTAACATTACTTTCTGTATACGGTATGTGTGTATGTGTGTGTATATATATTATCATTATTACAGCACTATTTATTACGCAAGATGAGAATATAAGATTGTTTTTTTCGAGCAGACCTAACAAGTATTGATTGAGACTACAAAAAAGTTTCTCTTTCTTTCTTTTTTTTCACAAGGTTTGATTCGTTCTCTACTCTGACAATATGGATAGATAGATGGGAGTTATAACAATGATAATAATAAGAGTAATAATAATAATAGCAAGAATAATGTAATAATAAACGTTCTCTCGCTCTCTCTCTCTCTCCCTCTCTTTCTCCCTCTTGTCGCTACCCGATTTTCTACATACATGTACATAAGATTGCGAATACGCAATGAACGAGTAAATAAAATCTGCAAAAATAATTCGCGATTAAATTCCACTAACGTAAAATTCGCCTCCGTAGGGAGAGACGAAGAAGAAGAAAAACTATCGGTCGTAAATACACGGAGACTATATGCTGCCGTATCATCTTTCATTTCTACATTGCAATATTCATTTTCTTACGTATCACTTTTCCTCTGTACCTACAACATTATTAATACGTCGTTGAAAAATTTGGCATTGTGAATCGCGGTGAGATTTTGACGGGGATTACCGCTACGATAGATCTGTCCCGCCGACAACAATAGGCGGCTTTTAATATTGTAAAACCTTACGATACGGATGCAGACAGGTAGTTGGACCTTGAAGATTTCTCTCATCTCCCCTCGCGAAACAAGGAGTTTGGCAAACCTTCTCGCGTACGTTTCGCGCGAGGTGTTTCTAAATTTTATGATGTATGTATATTTCTCTTAATAGCGATAATTTTCTCAGTGGCCACAAAGTTACCTCGTAAAATACTCTTAAATCGTATATAGATCTATGTACACTTTCATAAAATAATATTAATTTAATATATAGCTTTCGTTTTATATTATAATATTGCATATCGTGTGTAAATGTGTATATATTGTGTGCGTGTATGTGTGTGTGTGTGTGTGTGTGTGTGTGTGTGTGTGTGTGTGTGTGTGTGTGTGTGTGTGTGTGTGTGTGTGTGTGTGTGTGTGTGTGTCATGTGGCATATGTCTAATGTGTTATAATATATTATCTCGTCGCTTAAATATCTCATTTGATTACTCATGATGTGTTGCATTTCGTACGCTTGATATGAGAGAGTTAATCCCATACGCACAGACACACACACAGAGACACACACACACACACACACACACACACACAGGAGGCACGCACGCATACACACACGCACACACTTGATGAACAAAACGAGTGAATGTTGGCACAGACAGTGGCTGGGTTAAGGCACTTTGGGGTGATTGATTCTCCGCAGTACCCTCCAGCATAACTATCTTATCGAATTCCCCGCTCCCCTCCCCTTTACCTCCCCTGCAAGAACCCATCGCCCGCGCCCATCTCCTTTTTTCTTTCTTTTCTCTCCTTTCGCGTTCGCTCCTTCACTTGCGCGTTATATACCTGTACACATCGTGCGTAATACTACTCTCTCTCTCTCTCTTTCTCTTGCGCGCGCGCACACGCACGCAACAATTCTCATCTCCCGCTTCAATGACGACTCTTTTAACTTATCTTAGAGTAAAATACGCCGTTTCTCTGTGAGCATTGGAGTGTCAGATGGCGAACCGCACGCAGCTCTTTCACAGCGGCTTTGTAAAGTTCGCCGGGAACATGCCCTTCTCGTTGGTGCCTTCCTTGATGCCCATTAGCCAGCCTTCCTCCTGCAGCAGAGAGCAACGCGATACTGTTTCGTGAGAGGAGAAGACACCTCGCGGAAGCTTGTCGTAGACGAGAGAGACTTATCGTCGTGACTCTCTTTCTCGTCTGCGAGAACACGATTCCGACAGAGAGAACACAATGTGTGTCGTCTCTCACAAGTTTCTCACCTGTTCCTCCGGATCATCGTACTCCACAACACGTATGATTTCACCGACGTCGAACGACAGCTCGTCGACGTCCTCGCGGCTGTACTTGTAAGTGGCCTTGACTCTGTACAACACGCCCGGCGGTAGATTGTCGGTCGTCGCCCCTACAGAGAAATTGGAATTTTCATATTCCGCCTCTAGAAGCACCGAATCCGCTCCGTTAGTCATGGACCTGTCTGCGATCTCATCCGCGTCCGGACACGATATTGCTCGACATGCAACGTTCAAAAAGTACGTTTCCTTCATTTATAACAACTCTGCACAATGTAGACCACGCTCGGAAATCGGGTCGGAATACTACTTCTCTCTCTCTCTCTCTCTCTCTCTCTCTTTCTCTCCCTCTCTCCCTCTCTCTCTCTCTCTCTCTCTCCCTCTCTCTCTCTCTCTCTCTCTCTCTCTCTCTCTCTCTCTCTCTCTCGCTCCGGCAAGACCATGCACAGAGGGGTGAGCGGGCAGTGTCACTAATCAACAACTCTAATCAACTAATTAATCAACCAACGACCACGATGCTGCACATTTCACTCGAGATTAATCACCGTGTATGTACTGCGTATACATTCTCATCCGGGTTCATTCCTCGCAAAACGACAGACCCAACTAGACTCTCCCAGCTTCGAAAAACGGAATCGAGTCGACGGTCAACGCTGAAACTACCAAAGCGCTCGAAACTAGTGGTTTCTAATTTCTTCGGGAAAAATCCTCGATACGAATGTACATTATATATCATATCGCACCCGCGTTAAAACGCGGATCAATCGCATCGGTAGTTGCGCTATTGAGACGTCGACGATTCAGCCCTCTACGGTCGACTTGTCGCCCCGACACGTTTCATACACTCTCGTCGCAATTTTCGCCGTTTGAGTCGGCGAGTCGCGCAAGTACAAAGACAAAGAGACAGACAGACGGACGCGCCATTGACAGCGTCGGGAACAAGAAGACACGTCGGAGGGAGGGTAACCCGCGGAATGGAGTATCCGCGGGCGACTTACCGACAGGAATATCGTACAGCTCCTCGACCCGCTTGGCAGGCGCGACCGCGCTCTGCGGCGATGCGTCCTGGTTATTGAGAGAATTATCATTGCTGTTAGCGTTGCTGTTAGCGTTGCTGTTAGCGTTGCCGTTTATCTGGGTGGTCGGCGACGAGTCCCCGGCCGGGGGCGCGGTGTCGTCCAAGGCTGAAACACGCGACAGGGAAGCACACTCAAAACTGTACGCACGCCGTAGGCCCAACAACACGGCGTTCTCGGCGTTCCTTCAGCGGGAACCGCCACACGAGGTCCCGTTCTCCCGTTCCCGTTCCGCGAGCAGCGAGAGCGGAAGGGTCATGCAGAAAATATCAGCGTAACGCACGCATGTTCTACGGGGGAGAGAGAATCCGAGACACGGGAAGCAGACGGGAGACGGGAGGGCAAAAACGCTCGAGCGGAAATGCGAACGAAGATGCGAAAATAATTACCTTCCGAGATGTTGTTCTGCGCCGGTTGCGTGTTGATTATTAGGCTGAAACAAATCGGGACTTTTGTTATCACGCAGCACGACCGCGACTGCTGTGTCGTCGTCGTCGTCGTCGTCGTCGTCGTCGTCGTCGTTATATCGCGTCTTACGTAATGACGGCGAATTTGGTATTACTGAGAGTTTCACGCAACTGTTTTGCCGCATTAATTAACAATGTCGCGCTCTACGATCACCGCCGATACACCGTGCGTTCAAAGGCGTTCAAAGGCAAGGCTTGCGTCAATTTCGTAGACGCGCGCGCGCGCGCGTCAACGAATCATCAATACTGTCGAGAAGTCATCTACTCACGACGAGTTCGCGTTCGGCGACTTGGGCGACTGCGGTTCCGTGCTCTTCTTCAGCGTGTAAGAACCCCGCTGGCTCTCGTTGGCCAATTTATCGACGATCGCCTCCAACTCGGAGTACACCTGTCGACATGAACGGGGGCATGATGAATTTCATCAGAAATACTTCGCATTTCAACTACTGAATATCGCAAATATCTTCAAGACTCCAACTTTGTCGAGCGTCGCAGCTGTTTGCAACGTTTGAAAAATTTCGCGCGCGCAAACGAGAGCAACGATTCAACGGCCGGACGAGATTGTTACCTTGGCGCTTTCCGTGTGAAACACTTGCTCGGCGGCGAAGAGGGTCTGCAGATTGGTGACGAGGAACAGCACGCGTGAGTCGTACAACGCCGGCAGCTCGTCGTGCAGCTCGGAATTCAGCTGCTCGTACGTGCGCTTCGCCTCCTCCAGCAGCTCCTTCCCCCGAGACACCTTCAGCTCGTCCCTCTTCTTTGGATTGCACTGCAGCGATTGGAAGTTGTGTCTCTGACTGTCGTAGTCCACCAATTTGCGGCCGCGCTTGTCGATCTTTTTCTGCAGAATGGATTCATATTACGATTCATCAAAATTATCGCCAATAATATATCGCAGCGGCGCTCGCTGGTGAAGCTGATGCTATTCGACCTATTTGCTACTTTTCTATCAACTCGACACAATTGCGCTTCCTGCGACTCTCCTGCGTCGCTCGACTCTTTTCCATCGCGTGTACATCTTTCAGGTAACACGCTGAAGACACAATATCAATACATCGATGGAGAAGAATCGTTCAACGAGCTATCAACGCAGACTCGCGCGCATGCAGCGAGAGAGAACGTACCCTCATCTCCGGGAATTGGCTCTGATATGTGTTGAGTGGCACAAGAACCTGATCCGCGAGCTTGTGAGTGAAATCCTGCCACAGCATGTCGAGATTTTGTGCCTGTACGTATAACAGATCGTGTCCGGTCCATTGGCTCTCATAGATTTCATTCAACGAGTCCATGAGCGTCTTCGAGGCGGCTTGCACCGCTGCAAAACGAAACGCAGACGCGCATCATTCCTCGCTCGCTCTCGGTCTCTCTCTCTCTCTCTCTCTCTCTCTCTCTCTCTCTCTCTCTCTCTCTCTCTCTCTCTCTCTCTCTCCTTCGCGCGCGCGCCTACCTTAATACGTTCATCCATCATTACACGTCAGCAAGGCGCATCGCGGAGGGAAAATCCCCCGCGGGCCTCTCGGCGAGGTCGCGCGTAAAAGCGGCCGTCGTCGACTCGGAGAAACTTTTTCCCGCCGATTTCCCGGCCGATCGACGACACTCGGGAATTCGCCGCGCCAGGAGCCCGGGTCGGACTCGTCTACTACTTTCCTGACCCACATCCGAAGCTCACCTCACCTCGCCGGTTTGGCGAAGACCGCGATAAGGCGGTCGTTGACGCGAAAAGTTCCGCGTCGCGACGACACCACCGGCGACTCCCGCGAGCGATAGGACGAAGGACGAAGAGTTCGCGGGCGCGGAAACGAGGCTCAGCGACGACTGACCCCGACGCCGTCATGTCGCCGCGTCTCCACGTGCAAGACGTGAAGTGGCGCGATACCGATCGGCTGAAGCGATCGACCTTGGAGAGACAGATCATCTTTACCGAGCGAGTGTGTTTTCCGAATCGCAGTCACTCATCGGGACGGCCGCGGCTGCGGGACGTCTGCAAATCGTAAATCGGCCTCTTCAATTAAAGCGTTGTCGCACCACCGCGGGCAATTGAAGGCGCGCATCAAGTAGCGCTAATACGGATGATTCGAGCGCGAGCGTTAACGGCGTCGTCGTTAGCGCAATTACGGTAATCGGCCGCCGCAATTTTCAGTACCATTGCTTTTTACTCTCGGCTCCCGAGAGCCACACAGCCACCGAGACGTGTCCGTCGTTTCGTTCTTTGTCCTTCCTTTCTCCTCGGCTCGGACCTAAGCGACGAGGGGGAGGATCCTCGCCGAGGATCCTCCTGTCTAAAAGATGGCAAAACCTGACTCTGTGCGTTTTACTTGCTGTGCGTGTATAAAAAAAAACAAAATAAAAAAAAACGCTAAATTCTCGACGCGTCGCATCGACATTTTTCATTATTAAATGTTACTAGAAAAAAGATTGAAAGATTGAACAGACGTTCCGCGAAATTGGACAAGAGGAAAAGCGCTGCGTCGCGCGGCCTTTCATCCGCATGGTCGACGTTGGCGGCGCGTATGCGAGGGAGAAACTCGCGTGCGGCATGCGGGTATTAATGTGCAAACGACGTTGCGCGCCCGTCTGCCGAGTGATAAAAGGAACGCTAACAAGTGAACCTCGGGAAACGTCAGACGTCGATTTGTTTCCAATTTTTTATAGTTATTTTTTATGTCAAAATATGAAGAAATCTGTCATCATTTTTAGCTTAAATTTAGCTTAAATTAATTTTTTAATTTTTTCGAAATTTTTGAAGATTGGTACAAGTACACTATTTTATACACATTTAAAGCAATATTTCTTAAAAAAAAAATATATATATATATATATCTGATTTGTTGAAACTTGCACACTACATTCGACGTTGCGTAATCTTTCGGCTCACTATCCAGCAAACGAGCTCATTTTAATGTCAAAATCTGGTAAAAAATTAACAAAAAAAAGAAGAAAATTTTTGCAGAAGAGTAAACTGTCGTTACCCAACGTCGAATGTAGCGTACTAAAAACTGAACTACTTTTTCAACAATGACGTTAGCCATATTAGATCCGCCATTTTGAATTTTACAAAATCTGCGACATGTGTGTGCAAGTTTCAACAAATCAGATATATATATTTTTAAGAAATATTGTTTTAAATATGTATAAAATAGTGTACTTGTGCCAAACTTGAAAAATTTCGAAAAAATTGAAAAAATTAATTTAAGCTAAAAATGATAACAGATTTCTTCATATTTTGACATAAAAAATGATTATAAAAAATTGGAAACAAATCGACGTCTGACGTTTCGCAAAGTTTACTTGTAAGGGGAACCGCCGCTGCTGCTGCTGCTGCTGCTGACGCGGGTGCCACGCGCTCTCTCTCCGAAATTAACACTTCCTCCCGAAACGAGGAGGAGTAGGAGGAACAAGTCACCGGCGAGCGACTGAATGTCGCGCGACGTTTGCATAACGATGAGGCGGCGGCGGCGGCGGCGGTGGGGGCGGGGGGCTCGCCGAAAATTCTCCCTCGCGCGATTCTCACGCTTATCAATTTTGCGCCGCGCTCACGCCGAGTTTCTCAATCGAAGGCCGGAGGAACGCGTGTTCCTCGCAAAATCTCCCCGATATGGAGATGAGGAAGGAAGGGTGAGATGAGCGAATGTATCGGAAGAAGCGGAAAATGCTCGGCTGCATCCGCTCCGCCGCGCCGACCGCGCCCTATCGATTGCAGCACATGGCTTGCATATGGGTGCGTCGTCGCGCTTATCTTATCTGAAATATGAACAATCTCCCGCAGCGGCAAGGTCACCCCGGCTCGGCTCTTAATATTTCGGACACACCGTAGCGCGAAAGATCGCGCGGCGAATTACGCCGACAATCGTTTCTTCCTGCCGTCGTTCAAAGGTCGCCTCGCGTTGCGCGCCTGTTTGCGACTCTGTGTGTGTGTGTGTGTGTGTGTGTGTTGCTGAGAATGTGTGTACGCGATTAAAATATTACGTCGATTCCCGCCGTCGATTCGTAATTGATGTCGTATGCCCCGCGGCTTATTCACCCGTTCGCGTCATTCAGCGCGAGAGCGACAATGATTTTCCCGAGCGACGACGGACGACGACGCTCGGCGACGGCGCGGCCTTCGGTGATTTTCAGCGAAAATTGACCTCGTGCGTGCGGAACGAGCTTTGTTACGTGCACCTCGAGTGCTCGATTCTATTGCGTAACGCCCGGAATTACTGCAAATTACTGCACAGAGCGTAATCTATTCTCATTTCCCCGCTCAAGCGGCTGGGATAGCTGGAAGAAGGGTGAGCTCGATACACAAACGCGAGTCCAAAGACTAAAAAACTAAAAGTAAATCTACCGGACGCTTCTTTTCTATCGGTATCTATCAACTCGCTCGATCGGTGTACGATTTTTCATCTTTAGGCGCCTTTGGCACCTCGTTATCCCGAACGGAGCGTGATGAAATTGAAACTTCGCGCACTTGCGGAAATCCCACTTTGCAAGCTGAGACACGTGTCGATAATGACGAATGAAGAACCTCCGCAAAAAGGGCCGATTTTTTGCCCGTTTTTCGGTTGCCTCGATTTTGGTCCTTGAATTTTATGCCAAAAGATAGTTCATGATGAGACATTAATTACAGAAAAGTTTTACGTTGAGCATACGATTGGTTTCAAAGATGTAGAGGGTCAAAGTGGTCACTACCTACTAAGAAAGTATGACACTAATAACGCTTTATCGCACGAATTTTTGCAAAATTCGCTATCTATGGGTTCTTTGAGAGTTGCCGATTATGAATCTGATGTCAGATTTAAAAAATTCAAGATGGCAGATGTAACATGGCGGGCATACATAGTGAAACATTCATTTACTTTTATTGGAACTGTTATGTTGTGGTTTTTTCTGGCTAGCTGGTTGCGAATTTTCTATTAGGTTTTCGAAAGTAACTTTTTCAACGAAAATTTTTGAGTGGAAAAAGTATTTTTTTTATTGGTTTTTCATAAAAAAAGATATCAAATTCAAATTGATACGTTACATGACGCATAAAGGATAACGTGACAGTTTTATTTGTTATATTTAGAAGCTTTTTCATTACAGACGTGGTTTTTCATTGCAGTTTCCGTGACTCTTTATAATTACATATCATTATATCCAATAATATAAAAGTTATCTAAAAATTCAGTCCTGAAGTTGTCGGTTTTAAAGTATATCACAACATAACAGTTCTAATAAAAGTAAACAATTTTTTCACTATTTGTGTCCGCTATATTACATCCGCCATCTTGAATTTTTTAAATCTGACATCGAATTCATAATAAGCAACTCAAAGAACCCGTAGATACTGAATTTCGCAAAAATTCGTATGATAAAACGTTATTAGTGTCAAACTTCCTTAGTAGATAGTGACCACTTTGATCCTCTATATCTCTGAAACCAATCGTATGCTCAATGTAAAACTTTTTTGTGATTAATTTCTTGTGATCAAAATTTTGTGATTAATGTCTTATCATGAGCTATCATTTCGCATAAAATTTAATTTAAAAATCGGGAACTGAAAAACGGGCACTTTTTGCGAAGGTCCTAATATCTCGCTCCGTGATTCGTAAAAAGAAAAAAAAAAGAGGAAAAAAAACACGAGTGGACCTCCACGCGTATTTAGCAAATGGGTCACGGCGACGCGACGTAAAGTTGCGCGCAACACGCCACGCAATTTTGTCTTTCTTTTCTTCGGTAGTGTCTGATAAAAGTGGCGCGATTGCGCCATTGAAGAATGGAGATCACGGCGGACTTGTCCCTCTCGACTTACCTCGGACACACCTGATGTAATTGTTGAACTCCTTTTGCAGCCTGTTGGCGGAGTTCTGCTGCCTCGTGAAGTTTTGCAGGTGCTCGTCGAATATGTCGTCCGCAGTTCGGTCGACCTTGCCCAGGTTCTGGAGGAACTGCAACGAGAGGCAAACACGTCTATCAGATCTTACGGTTCACGATTTTCACGGGTACGCAAGCAATCGCGACTTATCATCGCACATCTCCCTGATCGGGAGAAGCCGCCCGCGGTCGACAGCACGGCTGGGTGTGCTCGTGAATTTTTGCGTGGGTCTCGTTCCCACAAAACGCGTACTCTACGTAGGTGCAAAGCACCTCCGTGCGAGAAGACACCCGAGTCTTCTGCCTATCTATGCGACCGAGTGATGAAGGAATTATATTCAGGGCAACGATTTCGGTGTAGCGAATGCCGCTGCCACGGCGACAATCATGCTACAATCAAGTACACCGTCACACTGAAAAAATGGTATTCTTATTTTAAGAATTTTCCACTTATATTTAGGATAATTTCTCCTAAAATAGGCACCAAGAACATTTTCTTAACTTAAGAGGAGAGTCTTCTTAAGAATGTGTTAGATATTCTTAAGAAGTAATCTTAACGGATATTCTTAATGTATATAAATATTAATACAACCATATACGATAGATCAAAGTAAGTAAAAGCCAGCGCTGCTATCAGATCGCAACTTTAAAATGAAATTAAAAAATGTAGTGTCGCAAAAAATTAAAGGGGGGTTAATTAATTTAATATTAAAAATCAGGAATCAGAATCTGTTCGACGCGGAAAGTTGATTCACCACACCACTTTTTCGGCAGAATAACAAAATGTCGGCGCCGCAAATACTTGACTATGATTTTCTTGCCGATACAAGCGAGTTTTCACCCCACTTTCCGACAGACCTCTTCCCCCCCCCCATCGAAGTGAAAAAAAATAAAAAAAATAAAAAAGAAAGTACCTGACATTTGGAGGAATTGGATCCTGCAGATTCACCTGATATTTGCGGCTGTAATTACACGCAGTGAAGTAATGATCGCCGGGGAAGCCATTGCTGTGACCGACGCCGAAAATGAGAGGCGCGCGACTCAATAAGAAAGCCATCCCCGCAACATTACCATTGTTATCGACAATGAGGCGCGACGTTGCGAAAGGCCGCGGATTACGTAACAATAGCCGTCGACCGCGGAGAAATTTCACGACGGGGATGCCGCCGTTCGATCTTCACGCCATCATGTCGGCGAGGAAGCGCTCGCGGGAGGTGCACTGAATAATCGCCCAAGGTCTTTCATTGCGCGAAGAGAGCCAATAAACCGCGCACGCACATGCGTGCGTATGTCCGGTATTTCGCCCATTGTATGGAAGGGGCGGGCGGAGGGGAGGGCGGCACCAACGTTCAAATGAATTCTTTCAGCCGATTTCTATGGCGTTCATTAAGGACAGTTGACGAACGACGACGGCGACGGGCGCGGTTCTCGCGCGATTTATCTCGCCGGAGGCATTATTATTGTCAAAGGACGAGATAAGCCTGTTGACGTGTCCACTGTTTTCGATATATTATTCAGACTCATCCGGAGATAAGTCGAGCGAGTCTGCTGGTGCGTCTGTCGGCCCGCTAATGCGGGCCGACAGAAATAACGTTATCGCGCAGGGTGAGTCACGACGGAGGCGGCGGAGGCGCGGGGGGAGACTTTCGCCCCGGAAGCTGCACTTACGACCACGACAGCGAATGCATCGTCGCATCGGTTATCGTATATACG
>NW_020230094.1:222500-240706 GCF_003227715.2 Harpegnathos saltator
CTTTCATTTTAAACAATAGAAATGATGATTCTGATTGGTTCCTTTCCTTATTGTGTATTATGACTTGTATGTAAGAGTGTGTGCTTCCTTTTTAATGACCGATCGACGACTTGTTTCTTGCTAGGCAGTTATTCTAAAAGAGTATATTCTTAATTTTAGTATGTATTCTAGACATATCGATAAAAAGAAGAAAATATTCTTATAGATTAAGAATATCTGTTAAGGAAACTTAAAAAGTATAAAATTTTCTTATATTAAGAATACAATTTTTTCGGTGCACGCATGCCGAAATATTTTCCTTCGGACCAGTCGGCTTGGTTTATCATCGGCCATCTGGCGCTGGAAAATCGAATGGAATTTTTCGAGACTCCTTTCTCCTCAACACGAAAGGCCACCGGATTACGCTTGGGAACGCGCGCGCGCGCGAGCCCAAGCGCCCCATTATCATACTTCCTTCTGCTTATTATCGATCGGAACCAAGAGTTTACTCGCCGTCGCGAGAGATCGATAAGGAGCGGGAGAGGTGAAAAAAGAAGGAAGCGAAGGAGAGACCGCGGCAAGTGAACGGATTCTCGAGAGACCCGGTTACCCGCCACTCGTGTGTGGCGTTTTTACGTTACGCCGCGCCGCCGAGTCAAACGATCGTCGAGCGACGAAAGCAACGGAACCCTCCCGGCTGCCAGAATCGATGCGACGCGGTGCGCGTGAAAAAAATCACTCGAACGGACCTTACAGCGCGCGTTCAAGCAACTACGGCCAATTAAATAATCGAATCCAAGCGCGCGGCCTAAACTTGTGGCTACACAGGTCGCGCATACTCTCCGTCGGAGAAATCTGCAAATTCTCCCGGCGCAGAACGCCTCGCGACGAAGCGAGTCGGAATAAAAATCGCGCAGGCCGGGGCCCGCGCGATCGACCGATCGATCGATCGATCGATTTCATCGAATTTCCAAACGCGCGAGACGCCGATGCTCGTTATAACGGGCTTCGGCTGTAATTCGTTATAACGGGATTTCTGGCGAGGCATTTTGCGAAATCGGGCCGCTCTAAATTTAAAACGGCCCACAGCCACGGACTGTCGAGAGAAAGAGAAGAGAAGAGAAGAGAAGAGAAGAGAAGAGAGAGAGGAGAGAGAGAGAGAGAGAGAGAGAGAGAGAGAGAGAGAGAGAGAGAGAGAGAGAGAGCCTCGGTTGCAATTACAATGCTGCTGACCGCGCACCAGCCGCGCGCGCACGCTGGACCGCGGGGAGCCATCCACCAGGGGAAGCCGAGGAAACCGACGGAGGAATTCCCGGGAGGAAAAACTGCCGAGCGACGACCACTAGCTCTAATCAGGCCTGCCTATTTTTTCCCTCCTTTCCTTTTTCCACTCTTGCTTGAGGAAGGTACGGGGCGAACGAGCGAGCGAGCGTTCGCGCGCCGTTATCGTCCTTGCATTCGTATAGCCTCTCTTGCCCTCTCCCCCTCCCCCTCCCGCTCACCTGGTCCAGGTAACTCGTGGACTGGTCGAGCTAACGGGAACCGCTCGGACGTTTTGTCCGTTTCTCCGGCTGAAACCGGCCGGGGTCGGCGCAGAGAGAGAGAGAGAGAGAGAGAGAGAGAGAGAGAGAGAGAGAGAGAGAGAGAGAGAGAGGGGGGGGGGCTCGAGGTATGCCGAAACAGCTGATCGATCATTCGAGTGGCAGAGATGCCAGCTAATTTAACGCGTTGACACCGCCATGGGTTATGTACCGGCGGTGAGACCAGCTTGATACCCGGTGCTCGTTCTCGCGCCTTCTCGCGAAAGAAGGAAAATGAATGTCACGCGCGGTACGCGCGGAGCGGCCGATCGCGGAGCGAGTCCAGCCGCTACACTTTGGCCTGATTAACCCATTTCGAGATTTCATAGCTCGCTGCCTCCGCGTACAATTATGGCGAGTGACTCCTCGGAATGCGACTCGCGCACAATGAGAATGGGTGGCGTTCGCGCGCGCGCGCGCGACGGCTTTCGCCAGGGGGACTGGCACGTATTATAAAATTACGACATACCACGTGGACAGGCCGGGAAACGACCTTACGCGCCTTCACATTGTTGCGCGCACGCCGCTCGTTCGCCGTCGAGCGAGCGAGAGAGAGAGAGAGAGAGAGAGAGAGAGAGAGAGAGAGAGAGAGAGAGAGAGAGGGGGAGAGAAAGAGAGAGAGAGAGAGAGAGAGAGAGAGAGAGAACCACTCGGTCTTCTTCGGCAAGAGCCGAAGGATCGCACCCACTTGCGACAATTCGACTCGGATCTCTAGCCGTATTTCTTTCATCAACAAGAACACATGTTATGTCGCCGGAGCATTCGCCATCTTCCCGCCTGCCTTACCTTTCTAGTAAGCGCAGCGGAAAAGTGACTCATCGCTCGAGCAAGTGAAATCATCGACAAGCCGACGAACTTTTGCAAGCGGCCGTTTCTGATAAGATTAGAAGACAAAATTTCCGGTGGGAAGAGATCCCCGGCTCAACTAAGATGCAAATTTAACTCGCTCCAGAGCTCTAATTGACTTGGACTCGACTCGTCCTGACTCTCGTTCCCTTGACGTTCTCGCGATTATACGCGAGCGCGTAAATGAAAAACAGAGTCGTCGTCGACTTAGAGAGAGAGAGAGAGAGAGAGAGAGAGAGAGAGAGAGAGAGAGAGAGAGAGAGAGACAGAGAGAGAGAGAGAGAGAGAGAGAGAAAGACAGAGACAGAGAGAGAGACAGAGAGAGAGAGAGAGAGAGAGAAAGAGAGAGAGAGAGAGAGAGAGAGAGAGGGAGAGAGAGAGGAAGAGAGAGAGAGAGAGAGAGAGAGAGAGAGAGAGAGAGAGAGAGAGAGAGAGCGAGGAGAGCCTTATTATGAAAAACTCGACTAATTGGATCGTCAGCTCCTCCCTCTTCGGCAGGCAGATCGCCGTATGTTTGCAAAACAACGCACGCGCGTCCGAATACGGTGCGCCACCAACGCGTATGCTAATTAGGCGGGCATTAGATGATCGCCGTATTAGGTATGATGAAGTCGCGGGACGACGCTTGTGAAATCGCGGCGTCGCGCGCGGCTGCTACTTATTTGGTTTCCGAATTATGGAAACCCGCTTCGACCAAAGGCGAACGCGCGCGGTAATTCATAATTGCAAGTTCACCATTCGAGAGAGAGAGACAGAGACGGACAACCCGAGTAGAAAAATTAATAGGGCTCTGATAGGGGCCTGATTATTTTCTCCTAACATTAATCGGGCCTTATTAATAGGAATAGAAAGACAAGGGCTGTACAAGATGTGTAACAAATGGTTTAACGGATCCTTATAAGACAATATTATGGAAGCCTTATAAGGAAATATTTTTATTACTGCTTAAGTAAAAATATTCATTCTTTTCAGTCTAAGGAATTTAGATTGTAATTTCTTTATTTCTTTATAACCTTGTTAATATACAATTTTTTATTTTAAAAATATAACATACTTTACGATAAAATATAGCATTTTTTACATATAAAAATCCTGCTTTTATTAAAGTCCTGTTTTTATTAAAGTTTGCTGTATTTCAAAATGAAGGCAATACTAAAAAAATCCTTGGAAGAGGGGCTAATGAATATTAAGCAACTAATAAAACTAATAAAATTTGTTCTTAATTGCGGTACAATTAAAAAATCTTTAAAAGAACCAGATAGAGCTTACTAAAACAATACTAAACTATGACAATTTTATTACACGCTTCAGATTTTATTAATTTTCTATAACAAAACTTGATTCTGTATATCTAAAGCATTCTCTCTTAAAAGATCTTTCCAAAGCCCACATCAATTTTCCATGTTGAAGAGTTATTTCGTAAAATCTAAGGCATCCCTAAAAATCCTTCCAAAGCCCTTCTCAGCTTTCCCTATCAAAGTCTTATTTCTAAGGTATCCCTAAAAAGGATCCATCTCGAGGCCTGATAAAGCATCCCTTTTCGGAGCATCCTACTTTATCCTTATCACGGCTTATGCTTCACGAGGATGGCTCTAATAATTTTTGCTCGGGAAGTTCGCTGGCAAGCAGAGGGGGCGTCCACGCGACGTATAATCGAACGTTTCGCGGATATAATTTCTCGTTCCGCTGAACAATTGCGACAAGGAGGAATATCGAGAGCATCCTTAAGGGGTAGCACATCTGAGTGAACGCCTGAAAATACAGAGTAAGTTTGGGAATTTTTTGTAGTTAAATAACAATATCGATGGAAAATTGGTTTGAAGACCTCTAACGTGCATACCTTAAACTACACAAAACAATTTTTTGTTATTATTTTGCCTTAAGATGGCGGTGCTGAAGCTCTCCAAGTAAAACCACGTTTTTCGAATTGGCTTGCAGCAGAACTTAAACAAATTTCATCCGATTCACTCGAAATTTTTACAATAGCTGCTAAACTAAATTCTCTAGAGAAGTACACATGGTTTTTGACGATCTGTTTAAAACTTTTGTTATTATAAATATTTTTTCACTGAATTTCTTGGATAAAACTGAAACTTTTTTCCTAATGTTCACCATTTCTACAAAAATTAATATTTTAACATACACGTGTGTACTTCTCTAGCAAATTTAATGTAGCAAGTTTAATGCAAATGTAATGTTAACAAAAATTTTGCCTTTTTATCCTTTTTGAAAGTGTACGGCATTTCTGCTGCAAGCCATTTTGAAGCAAAATAATAACAAAAAATTGTTTTGTGTAGTTTAAGGTATGCACGTACGTTAGAGGCCTTCAAACCAATTTTCCATCTATGTTGTTATTTAACTACAAAAGATTCCCAAACTTTCTCTGTGTTTCCAGGCGTTTTCAGTCTCAGATGTTACCCCTTAAGACTCGGCGGCGGCCGTCCAAAGGCCGACGTGAAAAATTTCAGCTCGTTAAATATACTCGCGCGCGCGCGCGCTTAATAACGCAACATTTTTTTTCGTTAGCCACCACGTGAGAGGAGATTACCGCTCGTGACTTAATTAGTTGCGCCGCGAGAATGTCCTTGCGCGGTAATTACGAGCGCGACACGATACCTTCCCGTTTGAACAGACGTATAAACAAGCGGCGGATTAGCGGCCGCGGCTGTCTAAAGATAGAGAATTGATCTTTGAAGCACAGAGAAGGGATCAAAAGCGATAACCAAGGCCGACGTTCGGACAATTGAATCGCGAGCGGAAAGGAAGAGCTCACGAGCGCCCGAGCGTTCCTTTGCGACGATCGACTCAGGTCGTTCAAAGTGCGCAGCGATTTATCGCGACGAATCAACTCGAACAAGACATTGCCTACGGAAGAGATTTCTATGTATTAGCGCACCTTGCTGGAAAGAGAAACAAAACCTGGCAAAGGTTTCGCAGCAACTACTCGGCGTCTCGCAATTTCTCGGTGCATCGTGACTGGGTAGACTTTCGGAGCGCGTCGCGATAACGGCGCTGTTGATACCGAGAGACTCGCATGCGGACGACGAAGGCTAACTCAATTAGCACGCTTTATTACATTGTCGCGAATAGCGAATAACAAATTGAGCCGCGGGCTCAATTGCAACGGTGATTCCGGGTCGAGCGATCCGAAACTCTGCAGCCGACGGACAGCTGGCTCGGCAAGGTTGCTCTTCAGGGGGTGTAAATTCTTTCTCTCTTTCTCTCTCTCTCTCTCTCTCTCTCTCTCTCTCTCTCTCTCTCTCTCTCTCTCCTCTCTCTCTCTCTCTCACTCTCTATCTGTCATACGTAGGATCCGTCAGTACACGATTCGCATCGGTAGAATCTCGCCGACTGCAGCACGCTCGGCAGTCCTTAAATCTGCTTAACGCGGCTTAACCGCGCGGATGAAAAGCGGCCTTGATAGCTGCACGCTACGAGTTGCGAAGGGTTAAGGCACGTCGAACCCTATTGTCGGCGGCCTGCACGCTGATCAGACTGAATTGCCCTGACGACGCGGCGGTGCGTAATCGAGTGACAACCGCGACGAAGGTCGAGCCAATTATGCGCTTTGTGCGCGAAACGAATTATCCGCGCCTCTCAAGCCCGGAGCCGATTAGCGATTTCATAGGATCGCACCTCCGCGCGGGATCTATGCGCGAGTCTACGGCGGATTTCCGTTCCTTCGGTCAGGTCGCCACGAATCGCGACAAGGGAGCGAGGGACAATCGAGACGCCCTTTTCCCCGAGCGATCGTCACAGCGCGTTCGAGTCACAGTGTCTCAAGTTCGCCTTCTCAGACGCTCTCTGCGGAGCGCCGCGTTTGTTCGTTTATTTTTACTTTGAGATGAACTTGAGACGTTCTCGCGCCCAACAGCAGACCACGAATACCGGTCTATAAATTGCAACAGGCCGATTCTCGCAGGCGCGACGGAAAAAGTACATCGGTCGCGATCTGCCGCGGCAAATCCGCGCAAGTAGGAGGAGAGAAGGTGCGAGATACTCGACACCTCGGGACAAACTCGCGCGCTTAGACACTCTCTCTCTCTCTCTCTCTCTCTCTCTCTCTCTCTCTCTCTCTCTCTCTCTCTCTCTCTCTCTCTCTCTCTCTCTCTCGCGTCTCGCCGCGTGAGTACACTCGCCGCGTTTTCTCAAGCCGCCGTCAAGTCAGGCTCACCACTTTTCTGGCGACTGACAATACGTCCGGCGAGTTCACTCTAATATTAGAACTGGGCCAAAGCCTACCTACGATCTCGCGTGTGCGAGACCGAATCGGATTTACCCGGCCGACTTAGCGAGCGTATCTCGCGCAAGTTCGTCGGTGGCGCAATCGAGCCGAGAGCGAAATTACGGGCGAATTCGGACGGACAATTAGCGGCTGGACAGAATCGCCATAGCTGGACTCGAGCTGGCTCGAGCGAGCGACTTGTAAGCGCGCGCGCGCGCGCGTGTGCGAATCGGGGTCTCGCTGGAAACCACCGTTGCCTCACCCGACGCCCGTCATTTTTGTCCGCGGCCATTAGTTCCCCTGGGCCGTGATTCCGGGCCGGGACGGGAGAACGCGTGGTCACCGTTAACGATTTATTTGTCTCTGATAATGCGTCTACTTGCGGTACAAATGAGCGTGTAACTGCGTGCAGCGCACGAGGCATGTTATCAGACGCAATTTCGCGGCTCGGCCTCGTCGAGGATCGCGGCAATTATGCGGTTACATCTCAACGACGACGACGACGACGACGACGGAATGTCCAGGTCGGCCAAGGAGGTGGCTTCGCAAACGCGGAGAGCCGCACAGCCCGCGAAAGGAACTTTTCGGTATCGGAGGCCAGTCGTCTCTCAATGACAACCAAGCGCAACCGGGAAATTCTGCTCGCTCAAAATGCGACTCGAACGGTCTCGACCGATTTTCCCGCCACGACGCGGCGCGGCGCGGCGGCCGGAAAATGGGTCAAGTCTTTTAGTCGCAAACAAACCTCAGCGCGGAGGCTGCATTCCGTCTGCCTGTTATCTCCCATCGCCGTGTGATACACGGCGTTCGCTCATCGAGAAACACAAAAAGACCCGATAGACCGCGGCACTCGAGCATTTACAATATTTATCGAGCCCTCCCCTGCTTCTTTTTTTGCACAATATCGAATAGATAAAACGCGTAGATAGGGTGTGCATGCCCGAGCGATTTGCGCAACCGACGAATGCAAATGATCGACACCTGATCGTCGCTCCGCTGGCGGTGAGAAAACAATGTTAACCGGTTAACCAGCTTCGCGCGTTACGTCACACACGATTGTAAATCATCGCGCGTGTCTCATCGTCTTCTTTCGCGCCATCGACCGGAATAACCCCGGGATCGGCCGAGACAATTCACGGATAGGATCTAAAAATTAATTTGATCCGCTAAATTAAATTATCACTCGGCTCGACTCTTAAAGACACAGTTTGCTCCAGCGCAGCTTCGATCGGGAGAGAGGAGAGTGCTTACACAAAATTGCGCGGGGATCTCTTTCAATGTAAGATCCGCCGCACCGCAGGATGACGACGACGACGACGACGACGACGATCGCTGTACAGCAGGTGGATCTCGGCCTGAATTCGCGACCCAATTGGTCGAAACGAGCCGCGGCGATTCCGTTCCATTTCCGTTTCGCGACGAACGGACGAGGAGACAGATCTCCCTTCCTACCGCGATTACGCCGTCGTCACTTCCTGCCGTGCCTGCATTCCGTCCGCGGCAACGTGTGGGTGTGTTGCACCCGCCGACGACGACGACGATGACGATTGGCTTGGCAGTGATGTCAATTCTAGGTAACCGGGCATCTCTAGAATTTTTCAAATTACCCGGATATCCGGGAAGCCGAGTACCCGGTCGTTTATTCTTATTATTTCTTTTTTCTTTTATTTCTCGAGTCACTCCGCGCTTCGAAGCATCAAGATAAGATAACCGGCAAAATGCGGCACTGAGATTTTCCTTTTATTCGAAATCTGCTGATCAGAAGCTATAAAAGCACTCGTGTAAGGAAAAACAGGATACCGCCGAGACAATTTTCGGTTTCAGGTGTAGAGATACCTCGTCGTTTATACCGGTAGCGCTAAACCAACCAACCAACCGACCGACCGACCGACCGACTCTCTCGCGAAAGGTTTCCGTTAACGAGATACGGAGATATCGGGATACCGGTACGCACCGGAGATCGGATCCTGTTCCTCGCCGCGTTGCCGTAATCAAGGTCCGTTTCCTTTCCGCGCGCGGACAGCCGATGGGATCGCGTCCACGAGGGTTTCCGTGTTGCCGGGTTCCGAGTTTGCCGACGTTATCGCGCGAGCGCTCGCACGCACGAGAGCACCTGATAGCGTGTGTAAATGATTGTGTAAAAAAAAAAGAGAAAAACAGTCAAGAGCGCGAGTGAGCACGTGGACGGCGTGCATATGATTGCGCTTCCGATGCGAAATGGCGCTTCAATATCGGAAGGTGGATAATTACGCAATTGCTTTAACATTGTGCGAGTAGCCCCATTCGAGGCTGAGATTATTCCGAGTCTTTTCGGAAATTCTAAAAAATTGCAATTTGTCAAAAAAGCCATTTCAATGTATATACGAGGGGCAGTCTGAAAAGTTTTGAGCCTAACATAGAAACAAGTATTTTTTCGGTCAAATGTAGTTTTATTTTTCAACATAGTCTCCTTTTAAGTCGATACATTTTTCCCAGCGATGCTCTAATCTCTTTAACCCTTCCAAATAGTAGTTGGCGTCTTGCTCCGCAAAATAGGCGTTTACATATGCGATGACCTCCTCGTTCGATGAAAATCTCTGTCCTCCAAGCGAAACTTTAAGCTTGGGAAAAAGGAAAAAGTCGCTGGGGACCAGATCTGGTGAATACGGTGGGTGATCGACCAATTCGAAGTGCAATTCGTGAATTTTGGCGATGGCGACCGCCGAATGCGTTTTTGATCCAAAGTGAGCAAGCGCGGCACCCAACGCGCGGATAGCTTACGCATGTCCAATTCTTCAGTCAGTATATGACAAACGCGTTCTTTCGATATGCCCATAGCCTCTGCTATCTCTGTGATCTTGATTCGACGGTCGTTCAGTACCATCTGGTGAACATTTTCAATGTTATCGATGGTGGTCGCAGTTTTTGGCCGTCCCGAACGCTCATCATCAGCCAAGCTGGTACGACCACGTTTAAATTCAGCTGCCCAGCTTTTCACGGTGGCAAATGATGGGACAGAGTTCCCGTAAACAGCGTCCAACTCCCGGTTTTTATTTGCGCAGGCGTATTGCCTTAATCACGGCACGATATCCGATTTTTTCCATTTTTACAAAAACACTGACATCGACTGACACAAACAACTGAGCGTCCAAAATGGTTGAAATTTTCACAGTCATCTTTCAAAACATATACCATTGTAGTACCAGAATGGTTTTGACGAGTAGAGCCATCTCTCATCTCACGTTGAGGCTCAAAACTTTTCAGACTGCCCTCGTATATATAAATGTTTCAGACAAAAGTTGTAGGGTTTCAAAGAATCTATTTACTGATGTCATAAATTTGACCTTGGGATAACTTTGAAAAGGCCAGTCAAGATCAACATAAAGATCTTAAATAGAAACTCCAATTTTTTATTACACCGTCTTTTTCCATCAATTAATTTGAACAACTTTTGTCTGAAACATTTTTTTATTTGCCTAATATTTTTTTAGATATTTAAGAACAACTTAGTAACTTTTTCAATATTTAACTTACGATATCTGGCTAACTGTTTGCCGGGATAAAAAAATAGTACTAGACTTTTCTATTCTACTTGGTCTCAACAATATATTGGTACAATAATGCTCTATTTTTTGTTAACTTATCGATCTTTCGAAATTTCAAAATCATCAAATTAACAAAAGTCAGGGCGCTATTGTAACAACATATTCTTGAGACCAAGTAGAATAAAAAAATCTAATATCAATTTTTATCCCGACAAATAGCGAGATATCGTAAGTTATAAATATTGAAAAAGTTATCAAGTTGTCCTTAAATATCTCAAAACATATTAGGCATATAAAAAAAATGTTTCCGACAAAAGTTGTTCAAATTAATTGGGGGAAAAAGACGGTGTAATAAAAAAATGGAGTTTCCAATAAAGCTTTTTATGTTGATCTTGACTGGGCTTTTCAAAGTTTTCCCAAGGTCCAATTTATAGCATCGAATAAATTCTTTGAAGCCCTACAACTTTTGTCTGAAACATTTTTCTCTAAAATGTCGCGTTCACGAAAAAATCGGGTGGCCTGGAAACACCCTGTATATATATGTGTACAAATATTTATATATATAAAAATGTAAATCTGAAATGAAGCGTACGCTTATAATTTCTATTAATAGTCCTAGCCGCGCGCGCGCGCGCAAGTGACACGCGTCGAAATGCCACGAGGACTCGTTTAAAGAAGCGGACGCGGCACTTAAGCGGTCTTTTTTTTACACAAAACGGACTCTCGTGACACTGAGGCTCAGATTTTGAGACCGGAATATCGAACCGGTACTCGGAATCCAGTTCCACAGGTGGCTGTAACGCGCGCAGACACCGACGCGCGTTAGGATTCCTTTCTTACGCGTCTGTCCTCCACGTGGAGGATCTCCATAAAATCCTGCCTTTTTACGCGTCATTTCCAGCTCTTATCGCGGATGGTTGAGACGTAGACGAGGTAGACGATAATGAAAACCCGATGTGAAAATGGCCGACTTTTGGTCCTGCCGAGGGCGAAACGGCGCATTTTGACGACGGAAACCTCGAGACGCGTTTGCGATGGAAACGGCAATAATTCCGAAAGTTTGACAAATTTTCACACACACACACACACACACACACACACACTCTCTCTCTCTCTCTCTCTCTCTCCCCCTCCCCCTTTCTCTCGGACGGCGGACGACCCTCGCTCGTGCGCGTCAAAGTCCTAGAAAGTAACGGAGAACGATCCCGGCGGGACGTCGCGTTGAAAAAGTCGCGGGAACCGGCGGTTATTAATAAACCGTACGGCACGACGTCATTCGGAACATCGTGCTACGCCCGCGCGATATTTCCATTGCCACCTATAAGCAACCGTGCGTCTCCCGGCGGATGATGTAATAAGAAGGAAACGCTGCCATCGGACGCGAGGTGTTCCGCAACGAGACGCGAGTGTGCGATCCGGCTGGAAATACACGCGCGCATGTGTATGTGTGTGTGTGTGTCTCTTTCACCCTTTTCGTGAACGTGATACACACACATCTGCCCGCTTTTGTGGTAAAATCGTAAAATTTCGCTTCGATTCGGAAACACGCGCGAGTCGCATCGATCATCCGTTTACATCCGACCGCCTTAACCCTTTGAAGCACGAATTTTTCTATGCAATAATACAAAGAAACTGATTACGTATATAGGGGTTTTCTGGCTCGCTGATTACGAATCCGGAGTCAAAATTTTAAAATTCAAACTGGCGGATTCAATATGGCGACTTCAAATGGCTAACTTTGATATGATATTATGGATATGTATCAAACTCGGTATATATATGTTTTTTTCGATCATAGATGACAAATACAGAGTCGAAATTAAACAATTCAAAATGGCGGATCCAATATGACGAGTCCAAATGGCTAACTTTGATATGATATTATGAATTTTAATTTCGGAAATCTGATAACAAATTCGTGATCAGCGACCCAGAAAACCTCCATGTACCTATTTCTATCGAAATCGAAGGATTTTTAACATTTCTGTCCACCATATTGGACCCGCCATTTCGATTTTCGAAAATCTGATAAAAAATTCGTAATCAGCGACCCAAAAAACCTCCGTGTACGTCCCTATTTCTGTCGAAATCGAAGGATTTTGAACATTTTTGCCCACCATATTAGATCCACTATTTTGAATTTCGAAATTCTGACCCCGGATTCGTAATCGGCGACCTCGAAAACCCCAGGGTATCAATTGTCATCCATATAGCTATAATTGTTCTCTTTGACACGAATTTTTTGTAGAAAAAACACTGTTTTTTGCATTTAACTATTTATATAAACAATTTCATAAACAATTTATGAGAATTTATGAGAATTACACGTTACAACATACTTAATAACATAATACTCGAATGAAAAAAACCCAAAAAACAGCAAGAAAATCGAGTGTTTTATACCTGAAAAACGTAATGAAATGAAATAAAAAAGCTGACACTACAGAGTGCCGCTGTGCTTCAAAGGGTTAAAACAGCGGTTTGCGTCGCTGTGAATTTGGCGCGGATCGTTTTACATTTTCAAGCCGGCCTTTCGATATACCAACTGGCTCAGCGATTATCCCAGCACAATCGTAATAATGCATGCAATAAATATATTACGGCGCATAATGGATACGCAAAAGTGCAGCGCTGCTTTTCCATCGATGTCGGGGATACATCGAACTAACTAGTCGATCTCTCCAAGCGGGAAAGAAAAAGAGTCGGGTCGACGAGAACGGGAAGAGAACGGGAAAGGGGGAACAAGTGCAACGTGAAGTGAAAGAAAGAGTAGAAAAAGAATAGACAGAAAAAACGTCATTAGAGAAGAGCGCCGCGCGCGGCAGGTGAGAGGAGAGCGATCGCACGTCGCCGGCAACATATCGTTAGAAGGCAGCGCATACAAAAAATATCGAGGCGAGGAGGATGACGAAAGAGACGAGGAGGCAGAAAGGGAGTCGAGAGAACGCGCGATAGTCATCCCCCGTTCGTTTGCGTTTGTCGTGAGCCGTATTTATAACGAGTCCACTGGACTCGGGCCAGCCTTATCGACTTCTTCTCGACGACGATATTCCGAACGATTGTGAGGAACTTTGGACGACGCGCGGGCGCGACGAGGACGAGTGAATTTCCACGCGCGATTCTCGCCGAGTTGGAACATTTCTCTCTCCGCCTGCGTCTTTTCGCGCGTTTCCCCTCTCGCGTCGTGATTCGATCGAGGAGAAACTTTGGAATTTTTTTTTAACTTTTTTTTTTATCACGCGCATTACCTCATCGATAAGCCGCGAGGAGCCGCAGTTCGCGGTCGACAGGCAGAAGGAATGCTCTGGCGCACAGTGGGTGCCGCTAATTTTAGTGGAAACCGGAGCGCCTATATGTGCTACAGGTCAGCGTCGGTATCCGCGATCTCGCCGGTGATTTTTCTCGCGAAAATCGCCGAGAATAATGCCCGGCCCGACTTCGGTGCATAAGACAAGCTGCAGCGTTCCAGACCCCCGTAAGATATCCACATATCGCGCTCTACAACTAGCCGCAACTTCACGACTGTCAAGACTATCGTGCCGATCTGCGTACAGTCGGTACGGCAAGAAGAAAGCCACCCGCCGCGCGCCGGCACGGCAGGCGAATTAAATGAAAAGATCGCCGAGAGAAACCCAAACTCTCTCTCTCTCTCTCTCTCTCTCTCTGCCATCGGACACAAATAGATCGCGAGAACGGAAGCAGCCACGGCTGTACCTGCGAGCGCGACTTCCCCGCGAGTGAGTTCACTTCAAGTAGCGTGGAGGTACGCGTGCGCGGAGAATCCTAAGCGCTCGTCCTCGCGAGGCAGAGCGCTCCTCCGCGGCGCCGCGCACCTTTCTATTTGAGAAGAAAGGTCATTTGGAGACGCCGCCCGTCCCGGCTGCGCCTTTCTTTCGATGCGCGCTCTCGCGCCTCGCGAGAGCAGCTCTGCTTAGGGATGCCGATTTTTTTTTCAAACAGATCGATTTAAAATTATTAAATTAAATTAAATTAAAATTATTAATTTAAAAGATCAATTCAAATCACGAAGAAAAAAGTCGATCTTCAAGAAATCGATTTGAATCGGTATGCATGTAAAGTGAACCACTCATTAAAGTATACTATCTGTCAAATTTCTACACTCTAAAGTAGACCTCGTGTAATCCATATAAAGTTCAATACGAATTAATGAAATTAAACAGATGGTACTCTTTTGGTTGGGTTGTGTGTGGCCACTATAAGATAGAAAAAGATCTTCGAATCTTTGTGCTAAGGATTTCATTAGTTTGATTAAACATCAATCCAGGGGTTTTGAACGTTATTAAATAAGAAATCACGTTTACTATTATATGCATATACATATATACTGTTATATGAAGTGACTGTGATTGGTTCGCGCGCGTTTTGTTCCGCTGAAAATTTTCGCCCATGAGGGACATCGTTACCTAAAGGGGCATCGTAATGTGCATCGTGCAGCCATTAACTGAGTTCAAATATTCAACAACTAAAAAGAATTAAAAAAAAAAAAGAGCTATATTACAAGTAGAAACTGAAAAAATCGTGTTGGCGATTTTCAGAATTTACAGATCGATCCTCGAATCGACTTGAAATCGATCTTTTAGGCTCCGATTGATCGATTTAAAATCGGCATCCCTAGCTCTGCGCCGCTGGCGGCCGACGGTCCTCGCGCTTTGGACCGTCTCCAAGAGACCGTTCTCCAATCTCCAAAGCGACGGCGATTACGGCCGGCCCGCTCTCGTTTTAAGCACGGATCGGAAGTCGAAGCGCCTCCGATCCGCCGCGCCGGGCCGCTTCGCGAGGTACAGCGGCGGCGAGTCCGTGAGCTCGTCTACCTCAGCTATGTCGTGCACCGTGCGACACGCACACGGCTATATCTATGAGCGAGCGACTTGCGTAACGCGGAGAATGCGCGTTACGCCGCGCCGCCGCCGCCGCCGCCGCCGCCGCCGCCGCCACCGCCGCGCGGCGAGCAGCCCCGCTCGCGCTGTTACGCGCTGTGCGCGCGGCTAAAATCGCGGGGATTCTCTCTCATCGGGGTGGCAACGATCGATTTATCCGCAGTCGACGTACGCGAGGTACGTTCCTTTCCGAGTGTACCGGGGAAACACATCGGCGCCGTAAGCGAGAGCCGAGGACCCGCACATTGGCCCCTCTTTTCACCTAGGACGCTCAAATTTCATATCAACGTCGTCAAGCGGTTGTTGTTGAAATGAACGCCGAGCTACTGACGAGACTGAGAGGGAGACTCCTCCTATCTCGGATAATGCTGACCACAGTTGTTCTTATATCATCGATCGGTCTGACGCGGCGCGATCTAATCGCGACCCGAGTGTCTCGAGTCTCCGAGCGTTCTTGCGCGACCGATGCGAGATGCGGAGAGAGTGACGAGAGGCGGAAACTGACGGGGAAATTTCCAGGGTGTACCAGCGGGCTTATCAGCCTGAAACACGATGCCCCGGCGAAGTTTCGCAGTCTACGCGACGAGCGGAGCACGTCTCTCCCGGAGAGAGACTTGCACGCACGAGATACTTGATTTAATTTATAAATCCACGCTATTTCGAGGAACACGGGGGCTGTCCGAAACGTAGCGCGACGGAAACGCGAAACTCAAAAGCCGCGTCTCCGAAAGCCACGGGCTCGTAGATATATTTGCCGACTGTCGCGGGGCGTCCGGGAACTCGGGGACGAGAATAGTAACCGTCGTCCCGGTCGAGGTGCGCGACACACGGCTTAGAAATCGCGTCTAGGAGACTGTGAAACGCGAGAGAGAGACTTCCGCGCGCCGGACTGAAGCAACGACTCTACGTCGATGATTAGCGCGACTAACCCGAGACGCGATCTAGTAGTTGCCTCGAATAATACGCACGGAAGAAAAAAGTCGAGTGAAAAAAAAGAGCAGAGTTACGCAAATATCATTGCTCAAGCTGCGATCGAGTCGGATCGACGATTTCTCCCCCCCCCCCCCTCTCTCTCTCTCTCTCTCTCTCTCTCTCTCTCGCTTTCCCGACGCGGAGACTTCAACATATAAAATGTCGAAAATTTAGAAGACATTTCGCACGTGCAAAAAAAATTTAACAAATTAAAAAAAAGGAAATAAAAAAAAGCAAATTTACACCGACACGAGAGAGAAGACTTAGCGAAACCGAAAAGCCCGTTCTCTCAAGGGCCGAATGTTTCAGCTAATTGCACAATGCCAGCAATTCCACCGCTGAGGCTGAAAATGTCGCAAACCTTTCTACGACTGCGCAATCTTGAAATTCAGTTCGTTTGCCTCGATGCGAGTCATTCGGCTTTTTTGTTCTCTTTTTTCTACAGAGTACGAGACAAAAGCCCCGACCAGGCCGTTGTACGCACATGCTGTTCGAAATCGGAAACTCCGCGGAGCCTTGAATGCTTCGAGAGGCTCGAATGCGTCGTACGGGTCTCGTCGGCGAGTCTCGAGCGTTTTAAAAGCCCGGAGGTCAACCATCGTCACGATATAATCCACATACACACACACACACACAGCACGTGTTTATATATTTCTCACGATATCTGCAAGTCTAATTCAACGTACGTTCATTACGAGTCCGCGGATATGAACGGCGGTATATCGCTACACGAGTCGCCGATAGCAATTACCGATCGTGTGAAGGCCCCTTAATGGACATCGCGGCCCACTCGGACTTTCTTCGCCTCGAGTACCGGTTGAACCTTTAGACGGGCTAGTGCAAGCGCCGATACACGCGATATCGGGGATCTACAGCATGTTGTTGTTGTTAGCTCTTCCTACTTTGCAACGAGCGAGTAAGCGTGGCAGCGTGAAAAAATCTCACACACAGCCGGCGCGTTTATAATCCTTTCGCTCCTTCCGGCGATACGCGACGTAATCACCGAGTGAGTGTTTTCGACGGCTAATGGCTTACGTGTGTGTCCCATCGAAAGGCGCACCGATAAATATTTTATCGACCGATCAGAAATACGCGCCCGCAAGAGTAACGCGGATCGCGGGGGCGAAAAGCGGGCAAATTGCTCCGGTCGATTATCCTCGACGTGAACGACGTTTCGATGGCGCGCGGTGTTACGCCACCTTTTACAAGCGTAACGTTCCTTGGTTTAATCCGCCACAGACTTCATTTACGGGCCTCTTTCGTCGAATAAAACTGTTAGATTATCATCTAATCTTATTTTCATGTTTCCAGAACCTGATTTCCAGTCATTTATGTTTTTATAGCCTTCGATGCAGGCGAAGGATTGCATGATTCAAATCGCTAACCATTTATCGGCAGGAAATAAATTGATTCCTCGATGAAAAATGTCGACCGCATAATCGTACAGGTATCTACCAGCGCGAACCCCGATTCCAATGCGCGGGCAATTAAAAGTCCTGTTAACGAGCTGGCGCAGTCATCTCGAATGATCTCCGGCCGAAAACAAGGCATCTCGCGACCCGGGCGAGCGCGTTATTGAAAATAACGCTTTCCTTTTTTCTTTTTCTTTTTTTACTTTCTTTTCCCTTTTTATTCTATAAAATATTATTTTCATTATTATTATTTTAATTGATTAATTAATTATTAATTATTAATTAATTAATTATTATTATTCTATTCTGTAAAATATTTTTTATTCTATAAAAATTTTCTTCTACTCGATACTATTGTCTCAATCTCTGTATACCAAAGGGGTCAGACCCGTGTATTATATTAATAAATAAGTAAAAAGCGAGCCGGCTTGCGGAAATTTCAGCCTGCGACGCGTTAACGATAGAAGAGAAACGATAGAAAAAAAGAAAAAAGAAAAGAAAAGACAGATCAAGCGCCGAGCGCAGCGCAATCGCGAAGTGTCGTTAACGCATCGTTGAAAAGTCTAAGAACAGCGCGCGCTCTCCGCGAGTATTATTCTTCTGCTCGCTCGCGCTATAAATACCTCGCGAACGCCGTGTTCCCGTCTCCGTCGTTCGACGAGCTACAACATCGGCTGTCGCTCTCCGCCGCGAAGATAACGAGTCGCGTAATAAGACCGCTCCATCGCGGTCAACCCCCTTTGTCACCTGCGCTATTTTTGCAACGCCCG